>NC_134359.1:142619766-142905094 GCF_048569485.1 Anomaloglossus baeobatrachus | reverse complement strand
CCCCCCCACCCTGTGCAGCCTCAGCTAACCCACACATCCCCCCCACCCTGTGCAGCCTCAGCTAACCCACACATCCCCCCCCCCACCCTGTGCAGCCTCAGCTAACCCACACATCCCCCCCCACCCTGTGCAAGCCTCAGCTAACCCACACATCCCCCCCCCACCTGTGCAGCCTCAGCTAACCCACACATCCCCCCCACCCTGTGCAGCCTCAGCTAACCCACACATCCCCCCCACCCTGTGCAGCCTCAGCTAACCCACACATCCCCCCCACCCTGTGCAGCCTCAGCTAACCCACACATCCCCCCCACCCTGTGCAGCCTCAGCTAACCCACACATCCCCCCCACCCTGTGCAGCCTCAGCTAACCCACACATCCCCCCCACCCTGTGCAGCCTCAGCTAACCCACACATCCCCCCCACCCTGTGCAGCCTCAGCTAACCCACACATCCCCCCCACCCTGTGCAGCCTCAGCTAACCCACACATCCCCCCCACCCCTGTGCAGCCTCAGCTAACCCACACATCCCCCCCACCCTGTGCAGCCTCAGCTAACCCACACATCCCCCCCACCCTGTGCAGCCTCAGCTAACCCACACATCCCCCCCCACCCTGTGCAGCCTCAGCTAACCCACACATCCCCCCCCACCCTGTGCAGCCTCAGCTAACCCACACATCCCCCCCACCCTGTGCAGCCTCAGCTAACCCACACATCCCCCCCACCCTGTGCAGCCTCAGCTAACCCACACATCCCCCCCACCCTGTGCAGCCTCAGCTAACCCACACATCCCCCCCACCCTGTGCAGCCTCAGCTAACACACACATCCCCCCCACCCTGTGCAGCCTCAGCTAACACACACATCCCCCCCACCCTGTGCAGCCTCAGCTAACACACACATCCCCCCCACCCTGTGCAGCCTCAGCTAACCCACACATCCCCCCCACCCTGTGCAGCCTCAGCTAACCCACACATCCCCCCCACCCTGTGCAGCCTCAGCTAACCCCACACATCCCCCCCACCCTGTGCAGCCTCAGCTAACCCACACATCCCCCCCACCCTGTGCAGCCTCAGCTAAACCCACACATCCCCCCCACCCTGTGCAGCCTCAGCTAACCCACACATCCCCCCCACCCGTGCAGCCTCAGCTAACCCACACATCCCCCCCCACCCTGTGCAGCCTCAGCTAACCCACACATCCCCCCCACCCTGTGCAGCCTCAGCTAACCCACACATCCCCCCCACCCTGTGCAGCCTCAGCTAACACACACATCCCCCCCACCCTGTGCAGCCTCAGCTAACACACACATCCCCCCCCACCCTGTGCAGCCTCAGCTAACACACACATCCCCCCCCACCCTGTGCAGCCTCAGCTAACACACACATCCCCCCCACCCTGTGCAGCCTCAGCTAACACACACATCCCCCCCACCCTGTGCAGCCTCAGCTAACACACACATCCCCCCCACCCTGTGCAGCCTCAGCTAACACACACATCCCCCCCACCCTGTGCAGCCTCAGCTAACACACACACACCCCCCACCCTGTGCAGCCTCAGCTAACACACACATCCCCCCCGCACCCTGTGCAGCCTCAGCTAACACACACATCCCCCCCACCCTGTGCAGCCTCAGCTAACACACACATCCCCCCCCACCCTGTGCAGCCTCAGCTAACACACACATCCCCCCCACCCTGTGCAGCCTCAGCTAACACACACATCCCCCCCACCCTGTGCAGCCTCAGCTAACACACACATCCCCCCCACCCTGTGCAAGCCTCAGCTAACACACACATCCCCCCCCACCCTGTGCAGCCTCAGCTAACACAACACATCCCCCCCACCCTGTGCAGCCTCAGCTAACACACACATCCCCCCCACCCTGTGCAGCCTCAGCTAACACACACATCCCCCCCACCCTGTGCAGCCTCAGCTAACACACACATCCCCCCCACCCTGTGCAGCCTCAGCTAACACACACATCCCCCCCACCCTGTGCAGCTCAGCTAACACACACATCCCCCCCACCCTGTGCAGCCTCAGCTAACACACACATCCCCCCCACCCTGTGCAGCCTCAGCTAACACACACATCCCCCCCACCCTGTGCAGCCTCAGCTAACACAACACATCCCCCCCACCCTGTGCAGCCTCAGCTAACACACACATCCCCCCCACCCTGTGCAGCCTCAGCTAACACACAACATCCCCCCCACCCTGTGCAGCCTCAGCTAACACACACATCCCCCCCACCCTGTGCAGCCTCAGCTAACACACACATCCCCCCCACCCTGTGCAGCCTCAGCTAACACACACATCCCCCCCACCCTGTGCAGCCTCAGCTAACACACAACATCCCCCCCACCCTGTGCAGCCTCAGCTAACACACACATCCCCCCCACCCTGTGCAGCCTCAGCTAACACACACATCCCCCCACCCTGTGCAGCTCAGCTAACACACCACATCCCCCCACCCTGTGCAGCCTCAGCTACACACACATCCCCCCCACCCTGTGCAGCCTCAGCTAACACACACATCCCCCCCACCCTGTGCAGCCTCAGCTAACACACACATCCCCCCCACCCTGTGCAGCCTCAGCTAACACACCACATCCACCCCCCACCCTGTGCAGCCTCAGCTAACACACACATCCCCCCCACCCTGTGCAGCCTCAGCTAACACACACATCCCCCCACCCTGTGCAGCCTCAGCTAACACACACATCCCCCCACCCTGTGCAGCCTCAGCTAACACACACATCCCCCCCACCCTGTGCAGCCTCAGCTAACACACACATCCCCCCCCACCCTGTGCAGCCTCAGCTAACACACACATCCCCCCACCCTGTGCAGCCTCAGCTAACACACACATCCCCCCCACCCTGTGCAGCCTCAGCTAACACACACATCCCCCCCACCCTGTGCAGCCTCAGCTAATACACATCCCCCCCCCACCCTGTGCAGCCTCAGCTAATACACATCCCCCCCACCCTGTGCAGCCTCAGCTAATACACATCCCCCCACCCTGTGCAGCCTTAGCTAATACACATCCCCCCCACCCTGTGCAGCCTCAGCTAATACACATCCCCCCCACCCTGTGCAGCCTCAGCTAACACACACGAAAACATTCTTCTCACCTGCTGTCAGCGGCATGCAGGCACGTGGACTCGGTGAAGCCTCAGCTACCACACACACAGTGCAGCCTCAGCCAGCAACAGAACCACACACGGCATGAGACACACACACACACACATACATACACACACACACACACACATACACACACACACACACACACTGCGAGCCTCAGCCAGCAACACGAAAACATTCTTCTCACCTGCTGTCGTCAGCGGCACGCAGGCACGTGGACCCGGTAATGATCACAGCTGCTGTCATCGGCTGACGTTCGTTCCGGCCGGCGCGTGCAGAGCAGTTCTCACTGCACAACAGCCACTGGCCAATCACAGGCAAGCATCTGAGGTCATATGCAGCAGGTGCTTGCCTCTGATTGGCAGGGCGGCTGTTATTGCGTTCTGCAGCGAGAACTTCACTGTGCGCGGCAAACACAAAACTGTAGGCTGAAATAAATAACTGACAGCTGCGGCCCCTGCACCGGTCGCCATCTTTACCAGGTCCACGGGCCTGCGGGCCGCAAAGAAGCCACCTGAAGGGCCGCATGCGGCCCGCGGGCCGCGTGTTTGAGACCCCTGATTTAAGTCATCTTCCATTGTGAGTGTGAATTAGCTGGCAAGTGTGATTTGGATTGTGTGACTTGTGATTCAGTGACTTTGAATTCAGGGAGTTTACAATTTGTACTAAATCATGGTTTGCATTTATTAGTTTAATTACTTAAATAAGTTATCCACTACCCCATCTCATTTCATTTTTTTATTTAATCAATCATGCTATTATGTGTCACTAAATGCATCCATACTCATAGTAATATAAACCTTTTATCATGCAGATAGCATCAGTTGGTGTCTGGCAGCAGCAACTGTGATGTTTACATTGATCTCTTCCAATGGCTTACTGTGTGCGAATACTACAAGATCCATCATGCATTGTTGTAGCCTGTGAAACAGCACTTCACTTGCTGCCTCCCTTCTCCACCCTGTGCTGCTGAAAAGATTGGGAAATCAAGTGTGAGAGCAGCCCAGTACAGCCCTACTACTCTGGTTGTTATGCAAATTTCAGCACTTTCAGCTGTCCACATCAGTGATTGGATTATCTAAACCCTTTGCTTTTGAAATGCAGATCACAGTACTTCACTAGCACGGGTGTCATACCCTGCTGTTACTGGAAATATTTTCCCAGAGGGGCATTGCAGCTATAAGTCCCTTCACTGACAGCCAGACTTGTTTGTCAGGTCTCCGCAAGGAGAATAGTCTTCCCCGTAGTCCTCACTATAGCTTCTCATACGCCAGTTCAGATACCCATACTTTGCACTGATGAGGAGCAATCACCCGAAACACCGTGTCTGCAAATTGGGGTTCTGATCTGGCATAAATTCCTTAGTCATATGAAAAGGCTTGTTAAAAAGCCACTTTTGACTTTTAGGATTGCTACTTCCAATATGTGGCACTAGAGTTTGTCTCCTTTTTCCCTGAAGAGACAATTAGTACATTTGTTTATACAGCACTGGCAAAAATTAAGAGACCGCTGCAAGATTTTCATTTTTTTTTGTTTAGCAAAATGTAAATTCTTTTATTCTATAAACTACTGACAACATGCATTTTTTTGTTATTTTGACCATTTTCAGAAAATAAATACAAAATTTATTGCTTAGAAATTCGGAGTCATGTTGTCAGTAGTTTATAGAATAAAAGAGCAATTTACATTTTACTCCAAAAATATACCTGTAAAGATAAAAATCAGAAAAACTGAAAATTTTGCAGTGGTCTCTTAAATTTTGCAGAGCTGTATATATTACAAAAAGTGTTCTTAAAAGTAACTATGATATATGGCAAAGGGGTGAAAAAGTAGTGGGGGAAACCCCTTTAATATAGCCATACTTGTGTAATCCCCATGAGGAAAATGTGCTCCATTATTGACAATGCCAACCAGTGTACCTCATGTCATATGTATGAAATCCTTGAACAGCCATTTGAGGGTGTATACTGCTGTACGAGCTGTGTGCACATTGTGTATTTGGAAGATCAGGAACTAGATTTAAATGAAAACCTGGAAACCCAGAGATCCATAGACCATATGAAAAGGAGTTTGCTGCTGACCGAGCAGGTGCTTACTGGGGTAGATGTTGGGGATGATCATAATATGGAGCTGCAGGACAATCAGACATTTAGCTTGTAACAATTAGAAGGTAGAGTAGAGAAAAGAGTGCCAGGAAGGCTGGTCTTGATCTGGAACACCCCAAAAAAATTCCTAAATTGGCAGATGAGGGTAGCACTGGTGCAGCCAGACAAGTTCTCTAAAATCCGAAGGAGTGTCTGCTCCAGTAAGGGTGGAAATAGGAGTGAAGGGGAGGTCAGACAGGTTTTGGTACTTGGAGACTCCATTATTAAGGGAACACATAGGGCAATTTGTCACAAAGACAGGGATTTACTGGCCTCCCTGCTGTACATGCTTCCCAGACCTGTGCTGTGTGATTCCTCCCCTCACTACTTAACCCAGTGCTGCCCCCCCGATGTTGTGTATCCCACAGTACTGTGTGTACCCACTAATACTGTATGTACACCGCAGTGCTGTGCAAAACCCACTGCAGTCCGTGCCTTCATGGTGATTTATATGTTCCCCCTGTTCTGCCTGTGTCCCCCTAGTGCTGTCTGTGCCACTGCCAGTGCTGTTTGGGCCCCCTCAGTGATGTATATGCTCCCCAGCCCCTCCTGTGATGCATATATGCCCCCAGCCCCTCCTGTGATGCAAATGACCCTCAGCCCCTCCTGTGATGCATATGCCCCCCAAGCCCCTCCTGTGATGCATATGCCCCCCAGCCCCTCATGTGATGCATATGTCCCCCAGCCCCTCCTGTGATGCATATGCCCCAGCGTCTCCAGTGACGTGTATGCCCCACCTTCTTTTGTGATGTGTATGCCCTACCGTCTCCTGTCAAATAAGGAATAACGTTTGGAACTCCATTCTATGTCTGAACTGGGTGCAAAAACCTAAAAAAACATCACTATATGGAGATAAGGTATGCACACCAGTGACTATGCAAGGGGAATACATGTAATAGCAGAAACTGCTGTATGAATACTGACATGAAAAATTCAATAGCTATATGTAAGAATGAATTGTCAAAAATGGAACCTGCATTACTGCCATGAATATATGAATAAAGAGAAATATGAGAACCCACCCCACTCACACCTATTGCCAATCCACATGATACTGGTGTGAATACCTTATCTCCATATAGTTATACTACCGTCTCCTGTGAGGTGTATGCCCCACCGTCTCCTGTGAGGTGTATGCCCCCACCGTCTCCTGTGAGGTGTATGCCCCACAGTCTCCTGTGAGGTGTATGCCCCACCGTCTCCTGTGAGGTGTATGCCCCACCGTCTCCTGTGAGGTGTATGCCCCACCGTCTCCTGTGAGGTGTATGCCCCACCGTCTCCTGTGAGGTGTATGCCCCACCGTCTCCTGTGAGGTGTATGCCCCACCGTCTCCTGTGAGGTGTATGCCCCACCGTCTCCTGTGAGGTGTATGCCCCACCGTCTCCTGTGAGGTGTATGCCCCACCGTCTCCTGTGAGGTGTATGCCCCACCGTCTCCTGTGAGGTGTATGCCCACCGTCTCCTGTGAGGTGTATGCCCCACCGTCTCCTGTGAGGTGTATGCCCCACCGTCTCCTGTGAGGTCTATGCCCCACCGTCTCCTGTGAGGTCTATGCCCCACCGTCTCCTGTGAGGTCTATGCCCCACCGTCTCCTGTGAGGTGTATGCCCCACCGTCTCCTGTGAGGTGTATGCCCCACCGTCTCCTGTGAGGTGTATGCCCCACCGTCTCCTGTGAGGTGTATGCCCCACCGTCTCCTGTGAGGTCTATGTCCCCACCGTCTCCTGTGAGGTGTATGCCCCACCGTCTCCTGTGAGGTCTATGCCCCACCGTCTCCTGTGAGGTCTATGCCCACCGTCTCCTGTGAGGTCTATGCCCCACCAGTCTCCTGTGAGGTCTATGCCCCACCGTCTCCTGTGAGGTCTATGCCCCACCGTCTCCTGTGAGGTCTATGCCCCACCGTCTCCTGTGAGGTGTATTGCCCCCACCGTCTCCTGTGAGGTGTATGCCCCACCGTCTCCTGTGAGGTGTATGCCCCACCGTCTCCTGTGAGGTGTATGCCCCACCGTCTCCTGTGAGGTGTATGCCCCACCGTCTCCTGTGAGGTGTATGCCCCACCGTCTCCTGTGAGGTGTATGCCCCACCGTCTCCTGTGAGGTGTATGCCCCACCGTCTCCTGTGAGGTGTATGCCCCACCGTCTCCTGTGAGGTGTATGCCCCACCGTCTCCTGTGAGGTGTATGCCCCACCGTCTCCTGTGAGGTGTATGCCCCACCGTCTCCTGTGAGGTGTATGCCCCACCGTCTGCTGTGAGGTGTATGCCCCACCGTCTGCTGTGAGGTGTATGCCCCACCGTCTCCTGTGAGGTGTATGCCCCCACCGTCTCCTGTGAGGTGTATGCCCCCACCGTCTCCTGTGAGGTGTATGCCCCACCGTCTCCTGTGAGGTGTATGCCCCACCGTCTCCTGTGAGGTGTATGCCCCACCGTCTCCTGTGAGGTGTATGCCCCACCGTCTCCTGTGAGGTGTATGCCCCACCGTTCTCCTGTGAGATGTATTCCCCACCATCACCTGTGATGAGTATGCCCCACCATTTCCTGTGATGAGTATTCCCCACCATTTCCTGTGATGAGTATGCCCCACCGTCTCTTGAGATGTGTATGCCCCACCGTCTTCTGAGATGTGTATGCCCCATCGTCTCCTGTAAGTTATGCACCCCAGCATTTCCTGTAATGTAGTGTAACGCCCCAACCTCTTCTGTGATGTACATGCCCCCAGCCCCTCCTGTGATGTGTGTACCCCCAGCATCTCCTGTAATTCATGCGCCCCAGTGTCTCCTGCGATGTGTATGCCCCAGCGTCTCCTGTAATGTCTATGCCCCCAGCCTCTCCAGACCGAAACAAATCTGGAAAAGCAGTTGTAATAAACAACATGACCAATATCACCTAACATCAAAGCCGCAGCAAAGAGAAGTAGCTCCAGCCACCATAGTACGGGAGAGTTCATTAATTGTTTGATCAAATATAACAGGCTGATTTTCTAGATGATAATTTTAAGTTGCCCCCGAAGGTTGGTAGAAAATTCCAAATGGCCCTCGTCAGTAAAAAGGTTTCCACACCACTACTATATGTTATGGATGAGTTGTACTTCAACATGGAGGGTACAGCTGTGCTGCAGGAAAAAATGGTTAGAAGGTTAAAGAAGTATATAAACTTGGAAGTACATTTCCTGAACAGGAGGGGAATATAGTGTAGACAGTGAACTAGGCAAAAATAATGAAATTGGGGGTGACATGGGGGGAGGGGTTAGGGAAGTTAATACACTAAGCACGAATAAAGGTACATAGAAACAGATGAAGTAGATGTACACTAATGCCAGAAGCCTCTACAACAAGATGGAGGAATTAAAATTCATATTATTGGAAATAATTCTAATATGGTGCGGATAACGGAGACATGGCTGAACAAGAGCTATGGGTAGGCTGTTAATCTACAGGGCTATAGTATTTTCAGGAGTGACTGTACAAACAAGCGAGGGGGAGTTGTGTGTTTGTGACTTTACAGTCACACAGTCACTAAAACTCATCCTGTGTGATAATATAGGCCTCTAAAATTACCGTATTTTTCGCTTTATAAGACGCACTTTTGTTCCCCCAAATTTTGGGGGAAAGTAGGGGGTGCGTCTTATAATCCGAATATACGAATTATATACTGCAGGGTCCAGGGGAGGTGGGGGCCACTCTGGAGCGGTGCTGGAGGCTGAGGGAGGCTGGTGAAGGCTTCAGCGTTAGATCTCCTGCTCCCGCTCATATAATATGCACAGCCGCTGTCCATCACCGTGGTGCTGAAACCGCACTGCGGTGACGGGCTGGGGGAACGGTGCATATTATATGTGCCTGTGCTCCCCTTTGATGGCACATGCCCCTATGTGTTAGATATGGCCCCCATGCTGCTGCTCATAGTAAAATAAAAAAACACTTTCCTTTCCTCCTCCAGCGTGTCTCCCCGGTCTCCCTCCTGCTGCTATGGGGAGATAAGGTATGCACACCAGTGACTATGGAAGGGGAATACATGCAATAGCAGAAACTGCTGTTTCATTCTTACACATAGCTATTGAATTTTTCATGTCAGTATTCACACAGCAATTTCTGCTATTGCATGTATTCCCCTTCCATAGTCACTGGTGTGCATACCTTATCTCCCCATAGTGATGTTTTTTAGGTTTTTTGCACCCAGTTCAGACATAGAATGGAGTTCCAAACGTTATTCCTTAATGTTAGTAGTTTTTCGTTTGTGAACCCTCCCCATACACACCTATTGCCAATCCACATCGTATATATAGCCTGGGTCTCAGCTTCCCATACACGGTAAGTTTTTTAACTGCATGAGAGGACACACACAAGCTAGGGACCCCAACGTAGAGAAATACTTTGGCGTAGTGTTGGGGCTCTATTGCATTGATCAATTCAGTAGCTAAATTTCTCTTTATTCATATATTCATGGCAGTAATGCAGGTTCCATTTTTCACATTTCATTCTTACACATAGCTATTGAATTTTTCATGTCAGTATTCACACAGCAGTTTCTGCTATTCCATGTATTCCCCTTCCATAGTCACTGGTGTGCATACCTTATCTCCCCATAGTGATGTTTTTTAGGTTTTTTGCACCCAGTTCAGACATAGAATGGAGTTCCAAACGTTATTCCTTAATATCCCTCCTGCTGCTGTGATCATGCACGCAGAGATGTCACTCTGCTGTGCCGATCACATGACCGGCACCAAGAACCAGGAAGTGCAGGAGGCCGGAGCTCAACTGCATGGAGGGAGACACGAGGGAGGACAGTGCTGGAGAAGGTAAGGAAAGAGTTTATTTTACTAAAAGCAGCAGCATGGGGGCGATATCTAACACAGTGTGATGTGTGCCATCCACAGGGGGCCATGTGCAGCAATAGGGGGCCGTGTGCCAGCCACAGGGGGCCGTGTGCCAGCCACAGGGGGTCGTGTGCCAGCCACAGGAGGTCATGTGCCAGCCACAGGGGGCCGTGTGCCAACCATAGGGGACATGTGCCAGCAATAGGGGACATGTGGCATCACTGGGGGCTTTGTGCCAGCCACCGGGGGCCGTGTGCCAGCCACAGGGGGATGTGTGCCAGCAATAGGGGACGTGTGCCAGCCACAGGGGGCCATGTGTCAGCCACAGGGGGCCATGTGCCAGCCACAGGGGGGCCGTGTGCCAGCCACAGGGGGGCCGTGTGCCAGCCACAGGGGGGCCGTGTGCCAGCCACAGGGGGGCCGTGTGCCAGCCACAGGGGGGCCGTGTGCCAGCCACAGGGGGGGCCGTGTGCCAGCCACAGGGGGGCCGTGTGCCAGCCACAGGGGGGCCGTGTGCCAGCCACAGGGGCCGTGTGCCAGCCACAGGGGATGTGTGCCAGCCATAGGGGATGTGTGCCAGCAATAGGGGACATGTGGCATCACTGGGGGCCGTGTGCCAGCCACAGGGGGCCGTGTGACAGCCATAGGGGACGTGTGCCAGCAATAGGAGACCTGTGGCATCACTGGGGGACATGTGCCAGCACAAGGGGGCTATATTCAATATAAGGTGGCCATATCCAGATTAAGGGGGCTAATTTTAGGATGGGGGGCTATGAGGAACATATAGCCTATATGATTTGGTAGACGGACACTGGCATTATAAGACGGACCCCATTTATTAAAGAATTCTCTATTCCTTCACCAAATTTGGGGGTGCGTCTTATAATCAGGTGCTTCTTATAAAGCGAAAAATACGGTATGTGTTATGGCATCATACACTACCTTGAAAAATTAATAGTGAGGGTAACATGATTATCTTGATATGCTGAATGAGGAGGATAAGGAGAACACAAAATAGAAGAAAACAAGGATTGAATACCCTTGTTTGGGTGGGAAGCTGTGCATGGGAATACACCACAATAAAAAGTAACATTTCAATTGACTTTTTGTCCTGCTGCTATCATCTAGTGGGGTTGAGAAGTCTAGGCTATTCCATGTTTTGTAGCTGCACAGTTACGCCCCAGTGGCACTAAAAACCTGCTCAGACAAAACACTTGTGACCGGGCAGATCAGCACCTACAAAGCAAAGAGGGACAGTTCATGACACGTCACATGACATGTCCAGCTTGGACACCCAAATATTGTATGGCTCAGAGGACACTGCTACTGTTGGCTACATAACTCTTCAACATTTCCCAAAGCTTTTCCCTCCTTTTCAGAGTACCCAGGGCATGGAAACTGGGAGTGCCTAATGAAACAGTCCCAGACCTTTGATGGTGTTTCCCTGCCTCTGTTGGTCGTCTCTACTCCATGGCTGTCCAAAAAACTGACATCTGCCGCAAACATTGTTAGATGTGATTTTATTTTTTTTTACCAAATTCTTCAACTATGACCTTCTGGTATTGCACCATTATAGTAGCCCTCTCGACTATATGAAGGAGAGATATAAAGTTCTCCTTGTACCACGAGTCAAGAAGGGTGCATAGCAAGTAATTTACATTGTCCAAAATGCGTATAACACAAGGGTCCCTGGAAAGACAGTGGGACATAAATTCTGCCATGTGTGCCAGATTCCCAACAGGCAAGGCTTCCTGGTTCCCATCAGAGGAATGACTATCTGTATCCTCCTTTTCTCTCTACACCTCCTCTTCAGACCATCTACACAGAACAGATGGGATGAAGCTAGTGTGGATAGTACCCTCTGTAGAGCAGGCAACCATCTCCTGTTCCTCCTCCTCATTATCACCCAATCTGCGCTGGGAAAATGAGATCAGGCTGGTGTGGGTAGTATCACTGTGTATTTTCCTTCTCAATCTCCACCTATTCTGCAAGGAAAGCTTTTGCTTTCATTGTGAACAGGAAGTGTTTCAGTAGCCACAAAAATGGGATGCTTATGCCGATTATGGGGTCATTGCCGCTCACCATCTTTGTTGATTCCTCGAAGTTTTGGAGAACCGCAAAGATGTCGGACATCCATGGCCACTCATCGGTCCTTATGTGCGGAGGCTGACCAAACTACAGATGGTCATGTTTGAGCTAGTATTCAACTACCGCACTCTGCTGCTTACAAAGCTTTGACAACATATGTATGAAATGTTAAATTTCAGTGCATGGGCAGATCGCAAACCAGTTGGTGAGCTGGCCCTTGCAAGCGTTGCTGCACCACTACCAGACTAGCGGCAGCTGTAGCTGACTTACGGAAATAAGCGCATACAAGTAACTCTGGGTAAGTTTCCAGAAGTGCTCAACTTAGTGGTTCAGCCTGAGTGCAAGACATGGTACTTATGTAAGGTTCCCAAGCTTCTGAGCGATCACCTGGTTACTGCCATTATCATGCACGACCATTCCTGGTTGGAGGTTCAGCAGAGAGAGCCACAGATCTGTCTGGTCTGTAAGACCTGTCAACAACTCTGCACGGCGGGCGGTTTGCCACAAAGATAATTTCAGCAGAGCCCATTGACGCTTCATCGAGGCAGTGCTTCCAGCTTGTATTTGATAGGGACAACAATTCGGAGATGGAAGATGAGGCGGAAGAGGGGGTGCAGGTACTTGCATAGGAGGTGGCGGAAACACTGATGAAACTATGGTCTGCAATTCTAGGTGTCTTACAAAACCAAAGAAGAAAAAAAACGAACAAAATGTCAAAAAATAACAATATCTTTATTGGTATTCGATAAAAGAGCATATATTAGATATTTAAATATTTTTAAAAAACACAACCATTGGCTGAAACTCTGTTCCCGCCTTCACGAGGTTCTCCCTGTGTGCAGTCAGGGAAACACAACATCCCAGGCCACAAGCACTTGTCCATCTGTCCTTGGTTAAGTGGACCTTCCTACTAACTGAATTGGTGAGGGCATTGGTGATGTTACAGGACACGTGCTTTTGTAAGGTGTGGACAGCACGCCGGGAGAAATATTGATGGCTGATTATCAAATACCGAGGGACAGCCACTGCCATCAGGTTGCAAAAAGCCTTAGTGACCACAAGCCTAAATGGAAACATTTCCATAGCAAGCAGTCTAGAAATATGGCCGTTTAGTGTTTGGGGCTGTGGGAAAGTGGCTGCATGTTTCAGCTTGTGTTCCAAGGCCTGTGGTAGACACAGCTGCATACCGCGCTGGGACAAGGAAGTGAACGTGGTTGCTGATGGTGTTTGCGAATGTGCAAAAACAGCTTCAAGGTGGGAGGCACTCGCACCTGCTCTTAGAAAGGGGATTGGCCAGCACATAACACAGGGAAGGCAGTGGAGTTACTAGCAGACAATGTTTGAGGATTCAGGCAGTCAACCAAAAAAGTCAGGTGTTTGGATGACATGTGCCTGAATATGCTCATAGTGATCAAGCTAGTAGCGTTCTGGCACCTACTGAGCTTGGTACGGCACATGTTGTACATGACAGTTTTCTTGTTTTCTACACTCTGTTATTAAAAAAAAACAAAACGCCAATCTGGGTAACACCTAATCCTTTTCCTGGGATCTTGCCGTGTGATGCAGCTCTGGGGAACAGCTGTTCGCCTTCTCCCTCTAGCCCCTCACTGCCTTTTGCTGCCTGTTGAAGTGCTGTGGATATTTCCTCCTCTGAGCGGTTGTCCTCACACTGCCAGGTTGACTCATTGACCTCATTGTCCACCACTTCGTCTTCAACTTCGCACTCTGGCCCTTCTCCTAACTTCTAAACTTAATGTGACTTGTTAACTATGTGTGTCTGTTATGCTCACGAGCTGAGCAAGGAATTAGTGGACCCACTGGGCCACTGCATACAAATCCAGAGGGGCTTGACTATGAAACTACACTTGGTATTCCCCATAGCCTCTAATGGTGAGGGTGTTGCGCTGCAAGTGTGGGACCAGGTGCCACTCAGGAAGACGGATGCTGCGATGGCTGTATGAATGACAGTGTGCCGCCCCCGTGCCAGCAGCCGGGCTGCTCGGATTCGGATCCGTGGTGGCTCGAGGGGCCTCCGGACCCGGGGGGTCGTGCGGCCACTCGATGAAAAGGGGGTATTGTACAGGGGGATTATAAGCGTCACATTCCCAATTGGTAAAACGTAGCTCGTCCCCGAGCTGCAGGACAACGGAGGTTTATTTTGTTTTGCTGGAACTGTAAAAGTGAAAAGCATATTAAAACATTTTTATTGAACAGGTTCCATCCCTCACAGGTGAGGCAATGCACTTAACGTTACTAAACTTTTTTACTTAAAGTTTGTCGCCCAACGGTGGGACACTACCGGTTTCTATGGTATCGGAGGCTCAACCTGCTCCGTTGCAGCTCCTTCCTGCGACAGTCCAGTCCCAACGTCCCGGATCCCAACAACCCGCCATCCAAACAACCTGTTCCCCCTGGAAACCTAAAATGGGTCCGTGACCGGGTTAAGATACCGGGTGTTGTTTTTCAGACGACTCTGGTTGGCACAGGAGGTGAACTATTTTACAAGTTTGTGTTGGTCACGCCAGTCCTGTGACCGTTGTCCATTTTACTTATTTTTAAAACCTTTAACGCAGTCCATGTACTGATTGTACACACAGTTGCAACAATTTACTTGTGAATCAGGTAACTTTCATTTGTTTCATTAAAGCTGGTTAATTAGGCACTTATTCACTTTCTCTACGTTTCCATATGAAAAATAAACTGTGAAAAATAAACGAAACACCGATACCTAACATTTCTATGGCATCGCAACTATTGGTACTGTAACACTTTTAACACTCTAATAGTAGATGACCGGGTCCCGCAGCCATGCTTCATGGCGGCTACGTGCAACCGACGCCGACACATACCCTTCCTCAAACATTACATGCTTGGTTACCTCTAGTGCATACGAGCCCCGCTTTCCGCAATGCCGGGTATAGTTAACCATCTCCTCAGGTTGGAGATTACACTCCGGGTGGCCTGCTTCGCGGATAAACCCCCATCCTTGCTCGGGTTCGAACCGCTCCACAAGGCTACGGCACCGTGGCCCTTTTACTCATGAAGCAGCACTTCTTATCTGCTCCTTCTCCTCTCGATCTCGGGCGGCAAAGCTCTAGTCGTCGCCGGTCTCCGTTTGCAATTTCACATTGTAACTGGTGGGATTGTTGTTCCCAGTAAGGGGCGTCAGCGTCCGGCCTCAGCTCCCTATCTGGTTCTGGCTTGATTTTAACTCAGGCGGCCCCAACAGCCATCGGGAAGCTGCGCGGTAACGGAACGGGCAAACATCTGGTTCCGCTGCCGCTGAAGGAAACTGTAGGACCGACTGCTCCGCAGCCGAGGTTGCAGGGCCCGGGTGCTCCACCTATGAGGACGGGCCCGGTGATGTGGCCGGGTCTGGTCTGGCCGGTGTCTGGGCAACCTCTGCAGTGGCTGGAGGGAGGGCTTTGGCCATAATCTCTGCAGCCAGGGATTCTGTTAGACATCCTGAAGGTTGCGGGGTTGGTGTGGGCAGCTCGGCATCCGCCGAGGACGGGGTAGTCGGTTGTGGAGTGCTCACCGCGAGCAGGGACGGTCCGGATCCATCAGCCACTAAGGCCGGATTTGTGCAAATTGCAGTGACTGGGTAACCGCTTACCCTCTCTTCACGTGGGATTTCAATCTCACGGGCTTGCACTGCCACCGCCAGGCTCCACATCTCTTCCCTCCAGTGGTTCAGAATGAAGAGGAACTGCGTTCTCATCCTCCGGCACAGCTGCTCGGTTTCTTCATCGATCCATGCCGCGGTCCCAGGAACAGCACGATCTGGGGACCAGTCTCGTTCCGCCATCTTGCGTCTTCCAGGAATGTTGTGACAGAGTCCAGGCGTCCCTGCTCCACTTCCGCTAGTTACACATTCTGGCCCGCCCCCTCTGTCTTTTTGCAGCACTCTCTCGCTGACCGTGGCCCTCTGGGAACTTCCGGTTCCGGCCTCTTCAGGACAACGAGGGGCGGGGCCTAATTTTCACACGCTTTCTTGGAGAAGGTATTTTGGCACGAAAAAATGGCGGAAAATGGTGGACTTGGCGGGAAACAGAATTTTGACTCGTAGCTTTCGGCTTTCAAGGCGCACGTCACCCAGGTAAGTGGGTCCTGCTCGTATCCTGTTCGTGACGCCAGAAAATCGAAGGTGTGCCGCCCCCTTGCCAGCAGCCAGGCTGCTCGGATCCGGATGCGCTGTGGCTCGAAGGGCCTCCGGACCCGGGATGTCGTGCGGTCACTCGATGAAAAGGGGGTATGTACAGGGGAATTATAAGTTTGAGACGCCACCCACGGTGCGTGGTAATTTGAGGTACCACCGCTACTGCTACGGACGCCCGGTGGCGGTGGAATGGCAGGTAGATGTTTTTAACCCCTCCGTGGGAAGGGGTTTTAGCCCGAGAGCCCGGTGGTGCGGGGAGATGTCGTGGGGGTGCCGTTGGGATATAGGAGAAAAGCTTACAGGGTACTCACACAGTCCTGTAATAACCACACCGACAGCTTGTAAACCAACGTTCTGAGCACCGCTGCAGCTGGGAGGGAGCACGCTGGGGTCCGTGCCCTTGGTGTTGCAGTTGGTCCGAAGCCCTCTCCTGGCAACTGTAGTTCCTCTATTGGACCCGGAAGGTTAAAATTTGTCTGGTCCCCCTCACCCGTGTTGCCAACGGTGTGAGCTTGCTCTCAGGGTTCACGCGTAGGATTTCTTTGGACTGTATTGGGAAAGTCCTATGCCATCGGTGTGCTAGTACCCCGATTTTGGAGCGGGTTGGGGATGTCACCTGAAGTCTTCACCCCCGTAGGGTAAATTGCCAGGCTGTGTGGAGCTACTTCCCGGCCTAGGGTCCACGTACACAGTCGTGCCCTGGCCCCTGCCCGGTGACAGCTCAAGGCCACAGCAACGGCGGATCGCCTTTTTAAAGGCGGGAAGCACTCCCCGGTGTCTGGGCCTGCACCAGTAATGGCGCCGGAGGCCGCACGGTCCCTGCATGGTACCGTGAATACACGTGGTGGCAGCACGGGAGTGATGGCAGCGGCGGTGCAAGCGGATGAGGAGCAGCGGGGAGCAGACACCTTACCGTTGGGACTTCGAGCTCGTCAGGTGCCTCAGATGTCAGCAAGTCCTGGGAGACCAGGAGCGGGTGCTGCTGAGAGGGATGAGCAGGAAGATGGCAGCAGTGAGCTCCAGTCCCCACAGTCTCCGCATGACTTGGAGAGCCATGCTGGAGCGGTAAGTGGGGATTCATGCCCCAGGGGAGTCCTCTTTGGGGGCACTGGGAGCATGGTCCCCCTGGCAGACCAGATGATAACTGAGGGGATCCAAGGGAGTCAGACCCCATATATTTAGGGGAAGCATAATGGAAGACAGGTCCCACATGGATTTAACCCCATCATGTCTGCAGTGGATACAGACCGCATTTTACAGCTGTTATCAGTGCTTCCTACCAAAAATGATCTAGACTCTCTCATGGCCAAGATGGAGGCGGCACATGAAAGGGCACTCTATTGTAAAAGGGGACATTGACCCGATTCACACCCGTACTGCTGTGGTACAGAAAGAAGTATCTGCTCTGTTTGAAAGGGTTAATACGTTGGAGCAAGATCTCTCCAGGTCCAAAATACATATGCAAAATGTCGCCATCCTGTTAGATGACCAGGAAAACAGGGGGAGACAGAACAATATTCGACTGAAAGGCATCCCAGATAATATTTCAACAGCAGCCCTCCCCAAGACAGTCACTTCAATTTTCAACAAAGTTTTAGGAGATACAGGGGACACTTCATACGTGATTGACAGGGTTCACAGAGTATATAGTCAGGGCCCTGTAGATGCTGCCTATCCATGTGATGGATAAGTCTTTCGGTCTAATATATAGCGCAAAAAGGACATCTGCTGGTGGTATTATGAAAAAATACCACTAGCAGATGTCCTTTTTGCGCTATATATTAGACCGAAAGACTTATCCATATACCCCCTCCCTATTGGGAATCGGTAATAGCTGCAAAGGACCTGCTGACCTATCAAAAAATCCAGCTGGCTAGCTGGAGGATTGAGGAACAAAAACCTGAATTCCATGGTGCCGGTGGAAATCAGTAGCCGACAACGTTATCCCAAATCTGGACTCTTGAAGCCTGGACACAGGATTCAGATCGGAGGAACTCCAGACTGATAAGCTTACACTGAAGTTGTGCGGGGGCGCACAACCAGCAAAGGTGAGCAGTTTTTATTATTATAACGCTAAAAGGTTTCCACGGATGCTTCTCATAGTGCGCTTGTTCTGTTATCCATGTGATGTCCTATGTAGACTACACTACTATACGGACAAGGAGGCTATACTGAGAAATGCTTGGGCCCATGGGACTGTCTTGTACGAGGGGTCAGAAGTAAAGCTTTTCCCTGATGTATCTTCCCGGACCCTGTACATGAGGCGTCAACTTTTGCCAGTGCTACAAAAAATTAAAGAGAAAGGAGGAAAATACAGATGGGGTCACCCATTTTATCTTATTGTTCAATATAATGGAGAACAATTCCTCCTGAAATGTCCGGAGGAGTTGGAGGGCCTTTTCCATTTTTTTTTTATACTCCTGCAGTTGAGATCTCTAACTGGTTACAGCTAGACAGACCTTCTAGTTTGCCTCAAAGAAAGAGAGGAAGTAGTCGTATGTCTATGAGATCTCAGAGAAGTCCGCGGAAGTGCACATCTGTGAGGGAGGCCGCCCAAGGAGTTCCGGATTGACGGACTTGTTTTTGAAATGGTTTCCAATCTTTCTGAAGGAGTGGCAGGAAACGGGGTTAGGGAATGCGGGACTCTCTGGGCTTCAGGGCTGGAAGAGGGTACCATACATGTGGACAAATGTTAAGTTTACATGCCTATTCCTTCATCCTAGGTCGTTGGATTCCTTGCCACATCCACAACGTAACATAAGTTATCTTTCTTGATGTTTTATTATTAATTTGGTTAATGCAATACAAGTAATGTGCCTCTCACCTCAATGCCTCAAAGCAAAGGGGTGAGACGTTGGATTTAGCTCAGCGTATAATGTCATTAATGCCTGGAGTTTGTATAGCTCTGACCCCTGGTTTTCCACGTTCCCCAAGGGGTGTTCTCCCAGGTTTCAAAAGTTTAGTGATATGATAATGAATTCACTGCACTCAATTTGTAAATTTGCAAGAAGGTGAAAAATCATTTATTTAAATCAAGTGATCAAGCAACATCCAACGACGTTTCGACCCGCCTGGGTCTTAGTCAAGTCGCTGTATAGTAGGTGACTGAAGGGTGAAGGATGATGTGCACTGAAGCACTGAAGTATATGGAAAAGGTGCCTTGGGGATATATATGATTTGCAAGCGCAGCAGCGCTGTTGCTATTTGAATCTCGTGACTCGTTTTTCACGTGCACCGCCATCCTCTTTAAACTGAGTGCAGACCATTGTTATATCATCAAAAGTTTAGTGAGACTGTAAAGATTTGTACAATTCTATTCACTGGCCTGCTACTTGGCCTGTTTTTTCTTACCTAAATTTCGCTCTTATTGTGCGTCTCGCTTGCCTAACCTTTATTTCCCTCTTTCTTATTTCCTCTTCATTCTGCTCACTCTTTCTCTACCTCTAGGAGCCCCTCCCATCCTTTTTTTTTTCTTCCTCTCTTCTTCCCACCCCGTTCTCTCCCATTCCATTCCCCACTAGTAGGGGGTCAGCTTTTGCCCATCGTTCGCTATGCATGGAACAGGGAACTCTGAGGTGAAATGCGTACAATAAATGTGAAAGGACTCCAAAGTCCTGGCAAGAGATCTAATTTGTCAAACATGTTGAGAAGGGCTCATGTTCAAATTTGCTTTCTTGTAGGAAACGCATATGTGCGAACACAAACCATTCAAGCTGTCAACTCGTTGGTTCCCTGAGGTATACCAAAGTCTCTCACCCGATTCGAAGTCCCGAGGAACAAGTATCCTAAAACCCCGTTCCATTCCATGGGAGTTTCTGGATTCTCGCAGTGATGATACAGGACGCTTGCTGATAGTAAAGGGTAGGATCGCCTCGCATATATATACCTTGGTCTCAATATATCTCCCCAATGCGGGACAAATTGATGCACTGACTAGCTTCCTACAAACTATAGAGGATTTTATGGAGGGCACACTCATACTAGGAGGAGATTTTAATATTGCGCTAAACCCAGTACAGGACACTTCTGCACAACCTCTGGTGGCCCTCCGCAGGTTGTGATGTATGTTACATGAACATCAATTAGTGGACACCTGGAGGATACTGCACCCGTCCCACAAGGACTATTCATTTTACTCGGCAGCACACGGGGTATACTCTAGACTTGACTACTTTTTTATAAAACATAATGAGCTCAATAGAGTTTCACAGGCCCAAATAGAGAACATTACCTTTTCTGACCATGCACTCTGTACGGTAAATGTGTCCCTACAATCCCCGGTCCCACATCAATGGCAGTGGAGATTGAATGTATCCCTCTTAGAAGACCCTGAGGTCCTGCAGACAGTGCCCAACTCCTTGACAGAATATTTCACAGTGAATGGTACTGGTGACACCTCACCAACCTCAATCTGGGAGGCCCACAAATGTGTCATTAGGGGAGTATTTATTCAGCAGGGGGCGAGACGGAAGAGGGAACGGGAACTCGAGACCACCAAGCTTTAAACGCAGCTGAAGGATCTAGAGACCCGACACAAACAGATGTCGGCGGAAGTGGGAGGTGCCCTTTTCAAAGTTCGTGACGAATTGCGGAAATTGCTTAACAATAAGGCAAAGGGGGTCATTATTAGATGTCGCAGACACTTTTATGAATATGGGAATAAATGCAGTAAGACATTGGCAAGAGCTCTTAGACATCAAAAGTCGTCAACATTAATTTCTAAAATAGCAGCTACACACCCTCGGGACACCATGCTACACTCCTCTTCGGAAATTGCTAAAACTTTTCAAAATTCTAGGAGACGAGGGCAAGTTGACGAGGAACGGGGGTGCCCAACTAATTTAGGGTGTCATACCCTCCGTTGACAGGTAGGGGTCAACTTTAGGCATCTAAATAGGGCTACCCTGTTGATCCCCTTTTTTGTGATACAAATATATATTTATCTTTTAAATATTTCTACTCCCCTTCATGAATATGTGTGTGTTCGAGTGTTCACCTGGGCAAAATATTTTTTTTTTAATATTCATATTTAAATAAAGATAATGTTTTAAAGGGATTTGTGTTTACACGGCAAATTTGAGTTTTGTGACTATATAATACTATTTTGATTTTGGTAAGCTAAGCCAAACTCCTTTAATGCTCCTAAAATAAATACAAATGTAGTAACCCTTAATTTGCCACATGGCACTATACTTTATCATGGCCACATATAACGTAATCTAAAATTGTATGGATTCTTACATGTCTACATGATCAGAACCAATAACAGCACAGAAATAAATCACAAACACAGAATAGTATAAAAAAAAAGCATTACAAATCTTATCAGTTCACAAATACAGCTATAGAACCACCATAAGTACAAGAATATACCACCAGAACCACCATCAGTACATGAATCTATCACCAGATCCATTATTCTCACATAAATACATCACCAGAAGAACCAATAATATATGAATACATCACCAAACGTAGTACAGCAATAAATTATACTGAAAAACTCAATTTCAATTATATTCAGGGTACTGATGTCTTAAACCATCTCTGAGACAGCTGTCAGCTGGACAAAAGGCTCAGAAAACAGAAAAATACACCTCAGGGGGAGAACACAACGGACCACAGCACAGCCTGTCTGATGGCACCCCCTGCCAGGGGCAAATACCTTGTTCCCTGCAATCACCTCCTTGGCACATGAAATGGTGTAATTCAAAACTACAACTTGTTCCACAAAGAACCAGTCTTTAAACTACGTTAGCAATAGAAAAGTTAAAGCTCTTGGAATAATGAACCCAAGACAACGAAACAGAGACAGCCATACAATGAAAACAAAGATATACTGTTGTGTAAGCAAAATGCTAACTCAGTTTATGAACTGGAATCTTTATTAAAGGGAACCAATCACCAGGATTTTCATATATAAGCTAAAGCTTACTATGGGTATGACCTCACACAGGTCCTGCAAGAGACAAAGTGAATCGTTTGTATAATACTTATGCTAATTCTAAAAGGGGGAGGGGATAACTATGAATATATTATCTGTTCCTTTGCTGATGTCACTCAAAAAGCAGCTAATTTTATAAACTTTAATTTTTTGGATTTCAAAACCTATACATCAGAGCTGACTACTACAGGTATATATAGACTCTGCCTGATATTGTCAGTATAGCACTGGCTTTAGGATATATATTAAAATCCTGGTGACTGGCTCCCTTTAAGTACAGGCAGCATGAATACCGTAATTTTCGGATTATAAGACGCACCTTTCCTCCCAAAACTTTGGGAGGAAAATGAGGGGTGCGTCTTAAAATCCGAATGTAGCTTACCGGTGAGTTGTGCAGAGGGGTTAAAGGAGGCAGGGGTAATACTAAGTGGTGTGCTGCTGGCAATGCTGGTCTGTGTGACGCTGTTCTGTTCATCGGGCGGCGCTGGTCTACTCTCTGTGGGGCCGCTCTGCACTGTGCTCGCCTGCTTCGTTCTGCCCGGCGCTCGCCTGCTCCGTTCTGACCGGCGCTCGCCTGCTCCGTTCTGCCCGGCGCTCGCCTGCTCCGTTCTGCCCGGCGCTCGCCTGCTCCGTTCTGCCCGGCGCTCGCCTGCTCCGTTCTGCCCGGCGCTCGCCTGCTCCGTTCTGCCCGGCGCTTGCCTGCTCCATTCTGCCCGGCGCTCGCCTGCTCCATTCTGCCCGGCGCTCGCCTGCTCCATTCTGCCCGGCGCTCGCCTGCTCCATTCTGCCTGGCGCTCGCCTGCTCCATTCTGCCCGGCGCTCGCCTGCTCTGTGCAGTCATTCTGAAGATGTCGGCGGTCATGGTTTCAAATAATGGCGCCTAGGGTCAGCGCGTGCACAGATGGAGCTCTCAGCTCAAGCTCTCATCTGTGCATGCGCCGGCGCCATTATTTGAAGCCCTCACCGCCAACACCTTTAGAATAGCTGGTCACTTACCGCCCTCCGCACACAGCAGCCGCGTCACTGGGGGGGCACAGAGTGGAGTCACCGGCCCCGCACAGGACAGAGCGGCATCACCGCCCGCACAGAGCAGCACCTGCAGTGAGTATCTGGGCCCCCTACATACCTCTCGCAGTATTGCAGTATTCCAGTACCTGCCTCCTGTGACCCTCACTCTGCTGCTGCCCCTTCTCCCTGGTAAGACACCACCAGATTACAAAACGGACATTTTTTTTTTTTTTTTACTTTTTTTTTCCTCCAAATTTGGGGTGCGTCTTATAAAGCAAAAAATACGGTATATACCTTCTGCATTTAATAAACGTTATTATTGTTGATAAGTACTTGGATAATTTTGTAAAAAAAAAAGAAAAAAGAAACATTTGACAAGGTCAGGAAGGGGTTAAAAGGAAAATAAAGCTGCACCACTTTCTAAGTACTGCCACTTGACAAGGCAATGGATTGGCTCGATACTAAACCCTAGGTTCTTTGTAAAATTTCTAAAATACGGTTTGAGAAACACATAGAAAATTCTGCATACTGATAAGTCATGATAAAAATTTTATCTACAACTTTTAACATTCTTTTGTAGGTTTAGGTTTCTCTAAATGCAATATAAACTAAAATTGTTGTACTTACTATAATAGAAACGGCTGTGTTATCCAAAAGGAACAACTCTTTGCCTATGGCAACTAAAATTAATGTAGTTCTATCCTGGTGGAGAACTGTCCAACAAGAAGGTGGTACTTTAGCACCTGAAAAACATACAACAAAAAATCTTTAAAACATTGGTTTATTTCACTGTGGTTTTATAATTTTACAGCTCGCGACCATTTACATCAGTCATTGTTCCCATTTATGATCCAACTAAAAAAAATAGAATATTCTTGTGGTTTTGGAGGAAATCAGAACTCCTGAAACTCCAGCACACATAGCAATTCATTTTATATATGGAGGAGCCTTAAGTAAAAAAAGGTTTTGGATCTGTTACTCATCACTTTATACACTTACGAATATTTCTTTGATACGATCCAACTTGGAACCTTTATAAACCTCTTAACCCCCGGGCACTAAAACACCTTAATGACCGGGCCATTATTTAGGATTCTGACCAGTTTCACTTTGACAGGTTATGACTCTCCAACACTTCAATGAATCCCGGTGATTCTGAGACTGTTTTTTCGTGATATATTGTACTTCATGATAGATTTAAATTTAGGCCAATATTTTTGGTGTTTATTTGGAAAAATGTTGGAAATTTGGCAAAAATTTTGCAATTTTCATATTTTTAAATTTTATTTCCATTAATCCGTGAGTTATGTCACACAAATTACCGTATTTTTCGCTTTACAAGACGCACCTGATTATAAGACGCACCCCCAAATTTGGTGAAGGAAAAGAGAAATTTTTTTTAATAAATGGGGTCCGTCTTATAATGCCAGTGTCTGTCTAACAAATCATATAGTGTATATGTCCCTCATAGCCCCCCTATCCTAAAATTAGCCCCCTTAATCTGGATATGGCCCCCTTACATTGAATATAGCCCCCTTGTGCTGGCACACATCCCCCAGTGATGCCACATGTCCCTTATTGCTGGCACACGTGCCCTATGGCTGGCACACAGCCCCCTGAGGCTGGCACATGGACCCTGTGGCTGGTACCCGGCCCCTATTGCTGCCCATGGCCCCCTGTGGCTGACACCCAGCCCCTATTGCTGCCCATGGCCCCCTGTGTCTGGCACACGGCCCCTATTTCTGCCCATGGCTCCCTGTGGCTGGCACACGGCCCCTATTGCTGCCCATGGCCCCCTGCAGCTGGCACACGGCCCCTATTGCTGCCCATGGCCCCCTGTGGCTGGCACACGGCCCCCTATTGCTGCACATGGCCTCCTGGGGATGGCACACATCACCCTGTGTTAGATATCGCCCCCATGCTGCTGCTTATAGTAAAATAAACTCTTTCCTTAACTTCTCCAGTGCTGTCCCACCTCGTGTCTCCCTCCGTGCTGCTGAATTCCTGCACTTCCTGGTTCTCGGTGGTGGTCATGTGATCGGCACAGCAGAGTGACATCACCTCTGCGTGCATGATCACAGCAGCAGGAGGGAGACCGGGGAGATACGCTGGAGGAGGTAAGGAAAGAGTTTTTCATTTTACTTTCGGCAGCAGCATGGGGGCCATATCTAATACAGGGGGGCATGTGCCAAAGGGGAGCACAGGCAGATATATTATGCGCCACTCCCCTAGCCCATCACCGCGGTGCGGTTTCAACACCATAGTGATGAACAGCGGCAGTGAATATTATATGAGCGGGAGTAGGAGATCTCCCGCTGCAGCTTTCACCAGCCTCCCTCAGCCTCCAGCATTGCTCCAGAGCTGCCCCCAACTCCCCTGGACCCTGCAGTATATAATCTGTATATTCAGATTATAAGACACACTCCCTACTTTCCCCCAAAATTTGGGGGAACAAAAGTGCGTCTTATAAAGCGAAAAATACGGTAGATAATAAATAACATTTCCCACATGTTTACTTTACAATTTTTGAAACAATATTTTTTTGTTATGAAATTAGAAGTGTTCAAAGTTTATCAGCAATTTCTGATTTTTCAAACAAATTTGCAAAACCATATTTTTTTTTAGGGACCACATCAGATTTGAAGTGAGTTTGAGAAGCCTAGGTAACAGAAAATACCCAAAAGTGACACCATTCTGAAAAATACATACCTCACACTGCTCAAACCACCTCTAAGAAAATTATTAACCCTTTAAGTTCTTCCCAGGAACCAAAGCAATGTGGAAGGAAAATAAAAATTTTACTTTTTAAAACAAAAATGTTACTTTAGCCATACAATTTTGCATTTTCACAAGGATATCAGGAAAAAAAATGCACCATAAAATCTATTATGCAATTTGTCCCGAGTAAGTCTCTACCTCATATGTGGTGGAAATAAATTGTTTGGGCGTACAGCAGAGCTCAGAAGGGAAAGAGCTCCATTTGAACTTTTTAAAGCAAAATTAGCTGCAATCATTAGCAGACGCTATGTTGCGTTTGGAGACCCCCAGAAGTGCCTAAACAATAGAGCTCCTGCAGAAGTGACCCCATTTTGGAAACTAGACCCCTTATGAAACCTATCTAGATGTGTGCTGAGCACTTTTAACTCCCAAGTGCTTCGGGCAATTTTATAATGTTGCGCCGTGAAAATGAAAAAAATGAATTTTTAACAACAAAAATGTTCTCATAGTGTCTATTTTTTCATTTTCACAAGGGCAACAGGATAAAATGAACCTCAAAATGTGTTGGGTATTTTTTCCTGAGTATTCTGATATCCCATATGTGGGGTGGAAACCACAGTTTAGAAGTGTTTTGGAGCGCAGATGTTGATGGACTGATCTGCAGGTGTCATGTCACATTTGGAGAGCCCCTGATGTGTCTAAACAGTGGAAACCCCAAGAAGTGACCCCATTTTGGAAACTAGACATCTCATGGAATTTATCTAGATTTTTGGTGAGCCCCTTGAACGCCTAGGGGCTTCACAAAAGTTAATAAAGTTGAGCCGTTAAAATATATATAAATATATTTTAACCACAAAATTGTTACTTCCACCACGTAGCTTTTTTTTGTTTTTCTTAAGGTATCAAGAAAAAATGTACTATAAAATTTATTGTGCAATTGCTCCTGTGTATGCTGATAACGCATATGTGGTGGAAATCAACTGTTTAGGCGCACGGCATGGCTCAGAAGGCAAGAAGCGCCATTTGACTTTTCAAACACATGGACGCCGATCCATGATGTTCATCACTGATTGGCGCTCGGATGATGGATGAGGTGCAAAAAAGGACGGGGGATATGGATGAAACAAAAAAAACAAAAAAAAGTCTTGCCTAAAATTGAGCATGGATGCTGATCCGAGATGTGCATCACTGATCGGTGCTCGGCACGACAAGGACGGATGAGGTGCAAAAATCGACGAGGAATATGGATGAAACAAAAAAAAAAAAAACAAAACAAAAACAAAATACAACTGGTTATTTATATACCATGGTCATTTTCTTTGACACTCTGGATGCTTTACATTTTTCTCCAGTACTGGGAGCTCTGAATGCAGACAGTACACCACTGGTCATTTCTCTATTTCCTTATATTTATCAATGGGGATACATATCAATAGTATATACATGTATATATTTTTCTGTTTTTTCCAATTGGGGTTCTTAATATGAGATACAGCAATACTTTTTTCCAATTTTCTGTCCAAGCACAAAAATTATTTGGCTTACTGATTTATACGGTCTTTTTTAGTGCTGTTGTGCTTATTGCACACTGTATTTATTGTCTACAATGCTTACTTATATGCTTGTTTTGTAAATTTAACTTTTTTAAAAAATATATCTAATAAAAATCATGTTTTAATTTAATGCACTTCAGTCCACATGTTTTCTCCTATTCTATCATTGATATTTGGTGGATGTGTGCTTATGTAGACCACACTGGGATTATTTTTTTACATTTTTGACATTAACACAATAGTATTTTGATGGATTTTTTTTCTTGCTTTTCTATTTTGTTGTGTTATAACTTATAAGATTTTCAGTTAATATTCAATATTGTATTGTACCTGATTTTGCAATCTTTTATTGAATTATACAGTTATAGTCATGGCTGAAAGTTCTCTTCTCTTTCTATTCTCCACGCTTAGTGTGTCACACTCAGACACAATGCAACGATTGAGTCAACTTCTCTCCCTTTTATCTAGTTTCTGGTGTGATTTTTACATTGTCCACACCTGTTACGTGCTACAGGTGAGTTTGAACGAGCATCAAATGCTTGAAACAAAGTCGTTTGTTTATCTATAATTTTTGAAAAGTGCACACATACAAAACGTGTACAACAAAACATGTGTAACAGAAATAATTTTCTGGGAGTAATACTTAAGTTTTTCTGGAACAATTTCAAAGGTGCCAATACTTTTGGCCATGACAGTATATGCTGTTATTGTGATTCTTTTAGTAAAAACTTTGGAACAGCCGGAGGGCTCTCATACAGCCTTATCAGTTCTCATGCTTTGAACTGAGAAGGGCAACACTTTGAAACAAGTGCCTGTACGTTGAGATTCTGGTTTGGCTTTAAGGCCGCTTTACACGCTGCGACATCGCTCAAGCGATCTCGTTGTGGGTCACGGAATTTGTTACGCACATTCGGTCACCTTAGCGATGCCATTGCATGTGACATCTATGAGCGATTTTGAATCGTCGCAAAAACGTTCAAAATCGCTCATCGGTGACATGCCCCCCTATTCTCGATTATCGCTGCTCCTGCAGCTAGCAATGTAGTTCCTCGTTGCTGCGGCAGCACACATCGCTATGTGTGACACCGCAGGAACGAGGAACCTCACCTTACCTGTTGGGCGGCGGTTCAGTGACGCTGCTGTGACGCTAAACGAACCGCCCCGTTAGAAAGGAGGCAGTTCGCCGGTCACAGCGACGTCGCTAGGCAGGTAAGTAGTGTGACGGGTCCGCGCAATGTTGTGCACCACGGGCAGCGATTTGCCCGTGTCGCACAACTGATGGGGGTGGGTACGCACGCTAGCGATATCGGTCACAATATCGCAGCATGTAAAGCAGCCTTTAATCCTAAATCATATAGAAAGGCTTGTTAACAATTGACATTGACTTTTAGGATTGCTACTTTCAAAATACAGCTCTGGCAAAAAGAGGCCACTGCAAAATTGTCAGTTTTTCTGATTTTTCTCTTTATAGGTATATTTTTTGAGTAAAATTTAAATTGTTCTTTTATTCTATAAACTACTGACAACATGTCTCCAAATTTCCAAGCAACAAATTTTGTATTTATTTTCTGAAAATGAGAAATGGTCAAAATAAAAAAAAAAAAAAATGCATTGCTATCAGACCGCAAATCCTCCAATAATGCAAAGAAAACAAGTTCATAATCATTTAGAAACAGCAATATTAATTTTTTAAATCAAAAACAGTTCAGAAATCAATATTTTGTGGAATAACCATGATTTTTAATCACAGCTTTCATGCGTCTTGGCATGGTTTCCACCAGTGTTTCACACTGCTTTTGGGTGACCTTATGCCACTCCTGGTGCAAAAATTTAAGTAGTTCTTTGTTTGATGGCTTCTGACTATCCATCTTCCTCTTGATTACATTCCAGAGGTTTTCAATGGGGTTCAGGTCTGGAGATTGGCAATGACAGAGTTTTGATGTGGTGGTCCTTTATCCACCATCTTTTAATTTTTGTAAGAGCTGTTGTTACTAGAATTCAAGTCGTCTTTTTCTTTGAAGAGGCAATTTGCATATTTAAACCCATCAGGGCCAGGGTTTGATTTTTTGTTTTTTCCTCCCCGTATTCCAAGAGCAATAACTTTTTTTATTTTTCCGTTTATATAGACACGTGATGATTTATTTTTCTGCGAGATGAGCTGTTTTTTTAAATTACACAATCAATTTTATCATAATGTTATGCCGGCATACTAGGGATGCCGGCGTCCCTCTGTACCTTGTGCAGTGTACCTGCTTCCCTCCTCTTTGCCGTTGCGTATAGGTGCAGTCCCTGGCTGTTGTGGCCGGTGGATGCCCACGTGGTGGTCGGCTTTGTTCCCACCTGGGTTGCAGGCTCTGCACATGTTGTGTGGGATTTCCTGCTCTCCAGCTTAGGGGCTGTGCACACACACTTTTTCATCTTTTATGGGGAGATGTGTGCACCTTGCTAAGGTGTCCTCAGCCTATTGCTGGGAGGCACCAGCTATTTACGCTCCTCCTCGATAGGAGGGGCAGAGCATTTTGTATCATTTTGTTTGTGTTTTTGTATGTGCTCCTCCTGAAAAGCTGGTGTCTTTTGTTCCCGAGTCCAGTATACTGGCAATCCCCCTGGACTCCAGCCTGGTCCTGTTTCCTGTATTCCTTAAGGGCTTGGGTCTCTGTTCCTGAGTCCAGTTAACTCCCTGAGTCCGGTCAACTGTCTGAGTCTGGTATCCTGTTTGTAGTCTGGTTAACCATTGTCCCAGCGTGCTCAGGTATCTGCATATTCAGGCACCGGCGTATCTGGCTACTGGCATTCCCCATGGACTCCAGCCAGGTCCTGTGTCCTGTATTTGTGTTCCTGCCATGTGATGTACCCTGATAATCTGCCGTGTGATGTACCCAAAACCCTGCTGTGTTACCTGTTATTCTGCCGTGTGATGTATCTGATGTCCTTCAGTGTCCTGTAAATAAAGTCGTGTTTTATATAACCTGAAGTCTGGATCTACCAGCTGTGCCGACATCACTGTTGTGGTCCACGCCTGTGCCTGCACTGCCGTATTGTGGTCCGTGCTTGCTGTACCTGATATCCGGTGTCTGATGACCTCTGCTTGATGTCTGGAGCCTTACCCGATGTCCGGTGATTGATGACTTCTGACTGATGTCTGGAGCCTGACCCGACGTCCTACTCCTACTGTCTCGTGCCTGATGTCTGCTGGTGCATACCTTGCTTGTTCCTGTTCAGGTCCCTGCTCTGTGTTCTGTACTCCAGTCCGGCTGTCACCCTGGCCCGCTCACCTGCCACAGTCCTGGTCTCTTGCCCTGGGAATGGCACCTGGCGTCCCTTAAGGGGGCTTTACAAGCAACAACATCGCTAACGAGATATCGTTGGGGTCACGGAATTCGTGACGCACATCCAGCCTCGTTAGCGACGTTGTTGCGTGTAACATATACGAGCGACCGCTAACGATGTAAAATACTCACCAAATCGTTAAACGTTGACACGTCGTCCATTTCCCAAATATCGCTCCTAGTTCTGGACACAGGTTGTTCGTCGTTCCTGAGGAATCACACATCGCTACGTGTGACACCCCAGGAACGACGAAAAACACCGTACCTGCATCCTCCGGCAATGAGATGGGCGTGACTTTCCTGCGGCTGCTCTCCGCCCCTCTGCTTCAATTGGACGCCTGCCGTGTGACGTGGCTGTGACGTCGCACGAACCGCCCCCTTAGAAAAGGGGCTCTTCCCCGGCCACAGCGACGTCGTTATGAAGGTAAGTATGTGTGACAGGTAGCAGCGAGTTTGTCCACCACGGACAACGATTTGCCCGTGACGCACAAACGACGGGGGCGGGTGCGAACACTAGCGATGTCGCAGCATGTAAAGCCCCCTTTTGTTAAGCCCCCCCATCTGCTAAAGGGTAAGTTCGGGTTCCCCCTGTAATCCAGTGGGTCCACTCTTCTCTCAGACACTGGCCGCCTCCCCTGGACCCGCTGGCGGTGAGGTCAGTGACACATATGATGTAATTTTAAGCGGGGAAAAAAAATCCAATTGTGGTGACATATCAAAAAAACCTGACATTCTGCTATAGTTTTTTTTATTTATTTTTCAGTTTCCAGAATTCATTTTACAATAAAACTGACCTAGCAATATATTTCTCAAGGTAATTACAATTATGTAGATACAATACTTTTATAGTTTTTGTTTTAAGCGCATAAAATAAATTCGGACTTGTGTGGCGGCTGTCTGAGAATCATAATGTTTTCAATTTCTGGGATATGGGGCCGTGTGAGGGCTTGTTTTTTGCTCTCCGAGCTGATGTTTTTATTGATATTATTTTGGGTATATACAACGTTTTGATGGCTTGTTATTACATTTTTGTCTGTTGTCGTAGTGTTGGTAATTTTAAAAATTAACTTTTAATAAATAGTATTAAAATAGCTAATCCAGACAAACAACACAAGGTGAAAACACAACGTACAAATGGATGAGTATAGGAGGTAAACTCGCAAGAGTTGTCAGTTTTTACACTCCATATAATACAATCATAATCATCCAAATGATTAAAGTGACATTGTGCAAGGTCCGTTAACCTCCCCAAAAAAATTGCACTTACGCCCTTTAAGTATTACTCTTTATATAAAGTGGCTGAGTGCAAGTTAATCAATAACCCCAAGTCTTAAAAAGAATTGCACTTTCGCCCTTTAAGTGTTACTCTCTATATAAAGTGGCTGAGTGCAAGTTGAATAACCCCAAGTCTTATAGACATTATTGCAGTGGGGGGGAAGGGGAGGGAAGAAGGGAGGTACGGTTCAGTGCTCAAAAATAATTAATATATTCAATGGCGGCAGTGGGATATATGCTCACCGTCCACCCCACTGCTTCACCAATGATACAGGCGTTACTTTACAGAATTCGGGGGGGGGGGTGACTCACAAAACACCACACATTTCCCCTAAAGGTAACACCAGTAGCTCAACGTCCTCCTTCCCGACGCATTTCCTCACAGCGATTCATCAGGGGAGAGGGAGGCTATAGTATCAGAGGCATGCTGAGCAGAAATGAGAAACCAAGTGAGGGCTTCAGGGTGTGAGACTTAAATAATGTGTCATACCGCCCATTATGTTAATTGTGCGGCACCTGTTCAATCAAATGGGCTGGCTTATACAACCCCATTGTGTCTGTGCCTCCTATCAATTACAGACTCCCTTAGGCCTAAATGAAACCCTCACCTACGGGTGTTTTCTTTCTACGGGTGCGAACCTCCGCGGCCAGGTAGATTGAATATCAGGGAGTAAGAAGGGATAGAAGGGTTTTCCTCCTTTCTCCCCCCCCCTCTCTCTCTTTCTCCCCCCCCCTTTTGGCCGACCGCCAGATCGCTGATGCTTGTCCTAATGCTTGACAGATCACCCAATCCAGATGTGTCTCTGTTGCTTTGTTTGTCCGCTTTTGACACCAACCCTTGTCTGAACCTGCCTAAAATACCAATTAAATTACTATGTTACCACATTGGAACAGATGGTGAGACGGTCGGTTACCGTCCTATAATCCTAATCCTGACTGGGATGTGAGACTATATCTACTACTTAAGCTTTGTCCCTTATATGCATTAACTCCACTAATTATGCAAGCACGCTGAATTAATAGAGCTACTCGCTCTGTCATATCCCCCCTACCAGTGTGTATAGGCCTCAGGTTTCCAGGGGACTAGTGCCGGTTACTTTGAAGCGATTATGCTTCAAGTCATGCGTTGATGACGCGCCGGCTCTGCAGGTCATGTGACCTACCCTACCTGTACATCGCTTCTAGTGCAGTGCGCACCTTGTGTTTTTCCGGTGATGACGCACTGAGGCATTTTGGCATGACCGGTGGGGACGCTTCCATCTGCATGCCACGCAGTGGCAGGACGTCACTCGGTTACGCTGTGATGAGCGGCGGACCGGGTGATGTAATGACACTATGCTCCGGTCACATGATCGGGTGGGCTGCTCTTACCCACGTGTCATGTAAACATGCCCCTTTTCTCTGTCATAATATCGGCCTCACTTATGTTTAGTGGAATATAGTGAAGGCTCAATTGTACCATACAGCATTTGAGTGCAATACTGATAACAAAATGCCTTGTAAAAGGGAACACAGTATATTTGCTATGATGTCATTCCCACCCCCTGTAATTGATAGGAGGCACAGACACAATGGGGTTGTATAAGCCAGCCCATTTGATTGAACAGGTGCCGCACAATTAACATAGTGGGCGGTATGACACATTATTTAAGTCTCACACCCTGAAGCCCTCACTTGGTTTCTCATTTCTGCTCAGCATGCCTCTGATACTATAGCCTCCCTCTCCCCTGATGAATCGCTGTGAGGAAATGCGTCGGGAAGGAGGATGTTGAGCTACTGGTGTTACCTTTAGGGGAATTGTGTGGTGTTTTGTGAGTTACCCCCCCCAACCCCCCCCCCCCCCCCGAATTCTGTAAAGTAACGCCTGTATCATTAGTGAAGCAGTGGGGTGGACGGTGAGCATACATCCCACTGCCGCCATTGAATATATTAATTATTTTTGAGCACTGAACCGTACCTCCCTTCTTCTCCCCCCCCCCCCCCACTGCACTAATGTCTATAAGACTTGGGGTTATTCAACTTGCACTCAGCCACTTTATATAGAGAGTAACACTTAAAGGGCGAAAGTGCAATTCTTTTTAAGACTTGGGGTTATTGATTAACTTGCACTCAGCCACTTTATATAAAAAGAGTAATACTCAAAGGGCGCAAGTGCAATTTTTTTGGGGAGGTTAACGGACCTTGCACAATGTCACTTTAATCATTTGGATGATTATGATTGTATTATATGGAGTGTAAAAACTGACAACTCTTGCGAGTCTACCTCCTATACTCATCCATTTGTACGTTGTGTTTTCACCTTGTGTTGTTTGTCTGGATTTGCTATTTTAATACTATTTATTAAAAGTTAATTTTTAAAATTACCAGTGCTGCATATATAACCATAAATTGGTAATTGATACTATTACTGTTGTCGTAGTGCCTGAAAAATTGCAATTCTAGTATTTTGATATATTTTCTCTTTATGCTATTGAGCAATTTGATTACTTTATTTTATATTTTGTTAGACTGGACTTTTACAAAACACAGCGATACCAAACATGAGGTGTTTTTTTTCTTAATTTTTAATGTAATGTAAAAAGGGGGCTATTTTAATTTTTATGTATTTTTTTTAACCAATAATTTTAATTTTTTTTTTACATATCATAACAAACATGAGATAGACATTAATAACAATTGGGTCATAATAACATTGTGTTCTTTTGTGTTATCTCTCTTTAAACTATAAATCAAGAACCTTGAACTTCCCTAGCCCTCCCCCCAACCTACGCAGCTAGCTTCTTTTCGGACTTTATAGAGGTGGTCCACTCCACCCCAGAAATACCAACTCCCACTCTTTATGTCTAACAGCATAGGTTCTTCTTCCTTCTAATTATCTATGGGTACTTTCAACTTTCCCAACGAGCAATTTATGTCCTCCAGTAAATACCATGCTGTTGATCTAAATGGTGTCATGTAGTTAATTATTTCTGTTTCAGTGTGATAGCGCAGCAAAAATGCCCTCCATTTTGTTATTAATGTTTTAATTCCTTGCTCCTTACTTCGTTCTGCCTCCCGCCAGTCTAGATGGAGTAAGGCTTTAAGCTACCCGATAATCTCGCCAAATTCAGGTAGCCGGTCATCTAGCCAGTGCTTTAGAATTAATCGTTTAACCATTAGGCATATAGAGTGAAACAAAATCGGACTAGCCCCCCCTCCCTCCATAGATTTCTCACCCTCGCCTGACTCACAGTGGAATAGGTATCTTAGTGGACTCAGAAGTATGTTTTTCTTCCACAACCTCTTCGCCGTATTTCTTATGTTTTCCCATAAAGCTCTTACTGTTGGGCAGTCCCAAACACCATGGAAAAGATCTGCATCTCTGAGCTTACATTTTGGGCAATGTATTTTGCAATCCCCTCATTGCAGCTGACGCCGGGATGTTGAATGCTATGATTGCACTGTGCCTAATTCGGAACTGCGTATCCCTCCACACCTCGCTCAGTACACTTTTCCTCAAGATTCTCCATCCATCTAAAATTTGTTGTCCTATCTCCATACCTGTCCCTCCCAATTGCTGCACCCAACTTTTAATGGCTCTTTCTGGATAAAATTCCCTTTGAACCATCTATATAATGCTGTTATGGTTGGTTTTTCTCCCATGGGAAGAAGTCGTCCATGACATTATTACGAGTTTCTTTCTCGACCCGCACCAGTAGGAACATTACCAAACCCTTTATTTGCCCGTATTGTAGTGCCTGGTGTGCCCTCAGCCCAAATTTATCTACTATCTCCTTTTGCCTCATCCATCTGTTTTCTTCCTTATGAAGCAAATATGCCACCTTTTGTTTCCCTCCACTCCTGTAACAAGCTGTTTTCCCTCAAAGCCGTGAAGGTGGGGTTCCCCCATAATGACAAATGCTTGGAAATTCGCCATGATAGTTTTAACTTCCTCCTTATTTCTTTCCACGTTGCAATTGTATTTCGGAAGATCACTGTTTGCTTGATTTTAGTGGGAAGGAGGCCCTGTGGTGTATGTAAGAGTGCTACTATGTTCCACGGGTGAGCATACGCTTTTTCCAATTTCACATCCGAATGCCAATTAGCATCTTTCAACCAATCCACTATATGTCTGGCCATACAAACTAGATTGTACCCTCGTATATTTGGTAAATTTGTGCCTCCCTCCTCCTTGGTCATCATAAGGGTTTGCAGTTTTATTCGGGGGCGACGACCTTTCCATATGAATTTTCTAATTGCTACTTCTATTTTCCATATGTAGTTATGCTTTAGCAACATTGGGATGGTTTTTAAGGGATATAGTAGTTTTGAGATACTCATCATCTTCAATAGGTGTATCCTCCCCAGGAGACTAAGAGGTAGGTTCTGCAATCTCTCCAGCTCTGTGATTCTTTTAGTTATTACCGGGGCGAAATTCAAATTATACACCCAATCTATTTTCCGCCCCATTTTTATACCCAAGTATTTTATGCTTTTTTTGGCTAAAGGGATATCGCACACTTTTTCACCTCACCTCTGTTTTTCTGTTCATCTCTTTCCCTAAGATAAAGTACCTCACACTTCGCTTTATTTAACACAAACCCAGAAAAAGTACCAAACTCATCCAACAAGCCTAGTACCCTCGGCAAGTCTCTCTCCACTTCGGCCATAAAAAGTATAATGTCATCTGCAAAGTATGCAGCTTTTAGAGTTTTGCTCCCTATCTTAATTCCTTTGTATGGTCCATGTTGTTCTAGTAACTGTGCCAATGGTTCCAACGCCAGGTCAAAGAGTAGAGGAGATAATGGGCATCCTTGGCGTGTCCCCTTTTGCAACGAGAAAACGCTCGACAAGTGGCCCGGTATTTGCACTCTCGCCAGCGGGTTGGCGTAAATCGCTCTTATATAGGCTCTGAACTGACCTTCCAAGCCCACCTTGTCCAATACTTTTTCCAACCAGCCCAACTGCACATTGTCGAACGCCTTCTCCGCATCCAGAGTCACCAGCTCCGGCTTCCCTCTCTCCTCCACATCCTTGCCTACGGTGTCGATCGCCAACAACGTCCACCTGATATTTGTAACTGCGCTTCTCCCTTTAATAAAACCAGCCTGCGCCGGAGCTACTATTCCTGGCAGAACTTCTGCTAGTCTATTCGTCATAATTTTGGAAATTATTTTTATATCTTGGTTGATGAGGGAATTTGTCCTATATGATGCTGGGTTTTCCGGATTTTTACCGTCTTTCGGTATGAGGTTACCATGTGCTAGATTTGACCCCTCTATTAGATTACCACCCTGTAATAAATCATTATACCATTTTGTTAGTATTGGGGTTATTTGCTGGGCCATGGCTGTATAAAAGTCCCCTGTATACCCATCCGGACCCGGAGATTTCCCCAACCCCAAAGAGTTAATGGCCAACTGGACCTCTCCTTCTGTGACAAGTCTATTTAAATCACTCAGTTGGTCCGCTGTTAGTCTAGGAAGATTTATTCTCTCAAGAAAGGCATTACTATCTCGCTCCCCAGCCTCCTCTTGGGTGTAAAGTTTTGAATAAAAGCTTTGTAATTCACTAACTATCTCTCTACTCTGTCAGTAACAATATTCCCATCTTTCCTTTTTAGTTTTCGGATAGTGCTCCTAGTTTTCCGCCCCTTAGCTAAATTATCTAAAGGTTTACCTGCCTTATCCCCAAAGCGCCGCAAATCTATGTCTAGTTGTGTTTTCCTCATGAGTTCTCGTTTTTCTGCCCACATATCAAAGTTCTTTTTGGCTTGTTTCAATTTTTCTCTATTTTTTATTGAAGCATCACTCAAGAATTCTATATACGCAGCACATAATTGGGCACTTGTGGTATTAAACTTTGCATTCACTTGCTTAAGCCCAAAGACTCGTGCCATCAAGTATCAAGTGCCCTCTCATTACCACCTTTCCAGCCTCCCAATATAGCTGCGGCTTCATCTCCTCTGACGCGAAGTCACTCCACCACCCCTGCATTACTGTTACAAACTGCTGATCCCTAAGCAAGAAGGAGGGGAACCTCCAAATAAAGTCAGTACCCCTAGGATAATGGTCAGCTAAGTCTAATGATATCGGCACGTGGTCGGATATTACCATGTCTTCTATCTTAGCCCCCCTGCATCTATCCATCAAATCACTACTCGTCAACAGATGGTCTAGAATTGACTATGTTTGATGCGGGTTCGAATAGAAAGAATACTCTCTTTCACTCGGGAACTCTTTTCTCCATACGTCTACCAGACTTAGATCTGCCACTAGCTCCGACAGGGGTGTTGGTCTGTTCCTACGCTCTGTATAGCCACCTTTTGTTTCTTTTCTATCCTCTACCAGCGAAGACACTGAATTAAAGTCTCCTCCCACAACTGTCTTTTGTCCTTCTCCCTGGAGCAATCTTACCCTCAATTTAGCATAGAAGGGCCTCTGTTCAGTGCTTGGTGCATATACATTATGAATTGTCAGTGTGCCCTCCACCCCCTCTAATGTGAGCGTCATCCACCTGCCCACCGAGTCCCGCTCCACTCCCTTCACCTTATATGCTAAATTTTTGTGCATCAGTATGAGTACCCCTGCTTTCCTCCCTTCTGATGGTGACCCCACTACCTCTCCCACCCACATTTTCCTCATCCTGAAAAAGTCCTCCTTCCTCAAGTGTGTTAACTGTAGTAGCGCTACGTCTGCTTTTAACTTTTTGAGATGTCTTAATACCATCATACGCTTTCTTGGCGCTTTCAACCCTTTAACATTCCATGAGATGACCTTCATATTATGTGATTGGTATTTCTGGGCTACTTATGCATCTGGTATTCCCTTTGGTGGGTGAACGTCCCCTGCGGTTTCTTATTTGTCTATATTTGTGCTGCTGTGTGATTCCCCCTTTTAACCCCTCCCATTGACAATATACCCCAAATGCTACTACAACTATCAATATCACCAACTTTAACATTGCAAACAAATACCAAAGTGTCTTAGTACTCCCTTTTTTCTGGCTTTGCATCCCACCTCTCTACCCCCTCCCTCCCCCCCGGACCTTGTGTAACGTGGTTAGGCAAGGCGAAGGATTGACAAAAAAAAGGGGGGAGGGAAATCCCTCCACCCCTCTTCTCTCCTCCTCCCATCAAAAAGTCCAAAAATGTAAACCCCCTCTCATGTGTCCTTGCGTTTTTCTTCTCCACCGCTTCTATCCACCGGAGTCCATGTTAGCCGATCTCATCTCGTTGGTTTGGACTTCTCCACCTGCTTGCTCTCTGTTTGGCTGGTGTCATACTTATGGAATGTCTTAGGAGGTCTTTGCCTTTGCGTCTTTGGTGATAAACTGTTAAAGCTTGGTCGGTCTCCATCTTCCGAAGCTTGTTCTTTTCCTCTGGGTTGGTCGGGCGATGATCTTTTTGCCTGCCATTCCTCACTTTCCTTCTCTGAGAGAGAGTCTATGTAGAGCTCCGCAGCTTTAGGGTCCTGGAAGTTTTTTGTTGTACCATCCGTGCACCATATTTTCAAAGTGGCCGGGTAGATCAGTTGAAATTGCATCTGGTTGCTATATAATTTGATGCAGCTCGCATTAAACATTCTGCGTTGCTTAGTAACCTCCACTGAGAAGTCATTAAAAAGGACAATTTTGTAATCCTGGAACATCAGGGGTTGTTTACGCTTCCGAAAGGCTCTTATTAGGTCCTCTTTATCATTAAAGTCTAGGTATTTTGCAACAGCTTGTCTCGGCTTCTGGGCCCCAGGCTTTATCTGCGGTTTTACTCAGCGGTCCCACTCTATGCACTCTTTCCACTCTTCGCTTAGGTTCAAGACCCAGGGCGGACGGAAGGTCATCCTCAAAAATCCCATGTTAAATCTGTTGCCGGTCGGCAACATACCCCCCAGGGTCAACCTCAAAGATTCTTTGCAGCTGCCTTTGCTGTATTGTTTCTGGGAGACCCACTAACCGCAAATTGTTCCTGCGGGATCTATTTTCCAGGTCTTCTATCCAATCCAGCAGGATGTGCACATTTTTTTCCAAAAGATCCACATCCCTACTCCTTTGCTCAACCTCATCCTCCAGTTTGCTCACACGGCATTCTGCTTCATCCAGTCTGGCACCTTGTTGCCCAACCTCGTCTGTTAACCCTTTCAGGGCATCTTGAATAGTATGGGCCACGGGACATCAGTGATACCAGAAAAAAAACGGACGTGTCTCCATGCGGAACACACAGACTCACGTGTGTGCCACATGGAAACACATCAGTGAGAAATCATTAATGTGTGTGTAGACCCATTGATTTTAAGTTCATTATATTCCATTCACATAAGTTATATGATAAACAACTTATGTATAATTTGGCGGAACATGTGTTCCTGGCAGGGCAATGGATTTTTGTCCTAGTTTTCCCTTGATTCCTCTGAAATCAAGTTTATTCTCAAAACCACATGTGTTGACCCATGGGTTAACTTGTGTTCTTCTAAAATATGTATTTTTGGCAGGAGTGTTTGTTATCGTATCCTGTAATATTGTAATTTTCAAGGTCAAGCTGACCCAAAGAATGTCCATTGTAGCCAAAATTGCAAGATGTTCTATAAACATGTCAAAATTGATGAATTACTCTGGGAACATGTAATATGTAAAAAAAAAAAAAACTATTGTGTAATCTATTTTTATGCACTTCAGAAACCTATAAATATTCTCGCTATTATAACAAACAGAGTGATACTCTTGAGCTAAGACACTGGCTATGTGTGTTTCTTTTTGAGCGTCTCCAGGATTTGGCTGTCAATCCAACTATCCTCTGCTACCTGAGATGAATAAGAGTCTCCCAGCTTTAAGAGTCCATGAGACCTCAGTGATGCCAGAAAAAAACGAACTTGTCTCCATGTGGAACACACAGACATGCGTGTGTGCCGCACAGAAACACATCAGTGAGAAATCATTGATGTGTGCGCAGACCCATTGATTTTAATGGGTTTGCATATGTCCGTGATTCTGCTACGTATAAAAACTGCAACATATGAACCAAAATCACTTACGTGTGAAGGGGGCCTTATAGGGAGATCATGAATTTGCTAGAATACCTGGCAGCACACCAAGTAGTTCTGTAATGATAATCTACTTCTAATTAAAAAGTGATTTTATTAAAACTACACTTAAGGCCCTGTCACACAAGGAGATAAATCTGCAGCAGATCTGTGGTTGCAGTGAAATTGTGGACCATCAGTGCCAGGTTTGTGGCTGTGTACAAATGGAACATTATATCCATGATTTCACTGTAACCACAGATCTGCAAAAGATTTATCTCTATGTGTGACAGGGCCTTAAGGCTACTTTCACACATACGGTTTTTGCTGTCAGGCACAATCCAGCGAAATGCGGATAAAACGAATCAGTTTTATTCCCCATTGACTTGTATTAGCGCCGGATTGTGCCAGGAGGCCTTGCGTTGCATGCGGCATCAAATTTCTTCGTCCGGCTGCTGGAAAACACGCAACATGGAACGTTTTTTTGACAGCGGCAAAAAAATGGACCACTCCGGGTCTGGCGCCGTCCAGCATGTTGTATAATGGAAGCCTATGGGTGTCGGATACGACGTCATTCAGCATATGCCGGAAACCAACGATGGATCCGGCTTTTGTTTCTGGGCATCCCCAGACGTTGTCTAAATTCACTTTAGGTCACAGAAAAACTCTCTCTCTCTGTCAATCTCTTTCTCTCTTGGTCGGTCTCTTTTTGTTGATGTCGGTCTTTCTCTCTCCCTCCTTCATACTCACTGATCACCGGCACAGCGTGGCACAGCTGTCACACTGTTCTGGCCACTTCTCCAGCCTTTGAAAATGCCGGCCGCTCATTATTTCATCTCGTATTCATTGCATCCCCCACCCACCGGTGCCTATGATTGGCTGCAGTCAGACACGCCACACGCTGAGTGACAGCTGTCTCACTGCAACCAATTAAAGCCGCCGGTGGGCGGGTTTAGATCTTGCAGTAAAATAAATACTTAAAAAAAAAAACGGCGTGCGGTCCCCCTCAATTTTGATACCAGCAAAAGGTGAAGCCACACGGCTGATGGCTGGTATTCTTAGGATAGGGAGCGCCATGTTATGGGAAGCTCCCAGCCTAAAAATATTAGCCAGCAGCCGCCCAGAAGTCCTGTATCCATTAGATGCGACAGTCCCGGGACTCTACCCAGCTCATCCCGTTTGCCCTGATGCGGTGGCAATCAGGGTAATAAGGAGTTAATGGCAGCCAATAGCTGCCACTAAGTCCTAGTTTAGTGATGGCAGGTGTCTATGTTTGTGTTTTTACACAATCTGCGATAGATCCGTTGCATCAGGCACAAACCGGATTGTGCCTGACAGCAAAAACCGGATGTGTGAAAGTGGCCTAAGCAAACCCAATAAGTAAAACACAATTGGAATCAGGATCTCTGTTTCACGATCTCCACACTGCACTGTTTTGTATGTTGCCGTTTTTGGTACCAGAGTGCAGCTGAGCTGTCAAGCTAGCTATGTTCTGTGTTATTCTCCGTGCAGGTTTTGTGAAGAGTGTGATATAGAAAGGTTAATAGTTTCTATATTTCTAGATTTTAAATACGTTATTATTACATTAGTACATTTTGTTTAAGTACGTACTAGCCACAGTCTAGTCTGAGTCTGAAAATTCAAAAACTTATTTTTGTTTAAAGTATTTTCTTATCTCATATGCAAGACTCTACATCTCTGTATTTCTGAGACTGAAAGGTCATATGACACAGCAGGAGGGGGTTAACTAGTAAATTTCCACTTGAAGCATTTATGCAATATGACAATGGTCTGTAAATCCAAATATAGAAGCAAATCCAACGGTCTGCAGTCCGAGAGGTGTAAAAACCTTCTTTTATTCCAAATGTTTTAAAAGATTCAGCAGTACAGGCATCCACAGAAACACAAGGTTAGCGTTTCAACAAAAGTCATTAATCTTATTCATGGATACAGACTAAAATCGACATATACCTCTTAGGCTCTGTGCGCACTAGGCGGATTTTACTGCGGATTTCCCGCGGATTTGCTGCATGTTTCCCTGCAGAAAACGTTCTTAACCTTTCTGCAGTGATTCACCAGCAAAACCTATCGGAAAAAGAAAATGCTGTGCGCACTAGGCGGATTTTGACAGCTACAGGTTTTGCTGCGGGATTCCCGCAGCAAAAAGAATTGCATGTTACTTCTTTTCCGCAGGTAGCTGCGGGACGTCACTCCATTGACTGTAATGTAATCGTGAAATCCCACAGGGAATAACGCAGGTAGAAAATTCTGTGTGTTTAATTACATTTTCCCGTGTTATTCCCTGAGGGATTTTGCATTTTTCGGGACATAATGTTCATCACTGCCCTGCGTTTCGCAGGGAAGTGAGGTCATTATGACAGGAAGAGGAAGCGGAGCAGAGAGTAACAGAGATCATACAGACATATAGAATACATATAGAAATCAAACGTACATATTAAAAATAAAAAAAAAAACAAAAACAAAAAAAAGTGTGGGCTCCGCCATATTTTTACCCTCCAGCCGAGGTACACACATAGCGGCGGACGGATATTTTCAGGCTGGGGAGGGCAAGGCCCATGGTTAATGCCCCCCCCACCCCCCCACCCCCCACCTCCCGCAGCCGAGAATATCAGCCCGCAGCTGCACCGAGAAAGTCGTATCCATTATTCGACAGTCCCAGCGTGTCCCCGGCTCTTCCAGATTGCCGTGATGCAGTGGCAATCAAAGTAATGAGTTAATGGCAGCGCATCGCTGCCACTAAGTCCAAGCTTAATCCTGGCAGCGTCTATGAGACAGCTTACATGATTAACCCGTAAGTAAAGTAAATAAACACACACACCGAAAAATCCTTTATTTTAAATAAAACATAAAAAAGCCCCCTATTTCACCACTTTATTAACGCCCCCAAACACACAGCTCCAGCGTATTCCACACAGGTCCCACGACGCTTGCATCCAGCCGCGTCTGAGACATACTCAGTGCTGCCTCATAACGAGAATGCAGAGGAAATTACAGGTCATTTCTCACAATCGGTAACATGAACACATTACCGCTCATGAGAACTGCAGTGTGTCCACAGGGACTCTATTGATTGATTGATCTGTCCTCTATTGATTATCTATTATCTATCCATTATCTATCTATTCATTATCTATATATTTATCTGTCTATCCATCTATCTATCCATTATCTATCTATATCTATCTATATCAGAAGGAAATTACCTTTTTTTTTTTTCAATGTGCTTTATTGCATTGAATGCATTAAAACACATGTACCAACCCGCAGAAAAACCGCACCAAAACCACACCAAATATGCAACAAAACGCATGCGGATTTCGGTGCGTTTTTTTGCGTTTTTTTTCCCGCGGGTGCGGAAATCTTTCAGAGCCTGCGGAATTTTCTTAAGAAAATTCCATTTTCTAGTGCGCGCAGGGCCTTAAATAGTTTGAAGATATCCCATCATGCAACAGGTCTAACACAAAATCAACTGTGGTTCAACCCACCTGTTAAAAGCACCTGTGCAAAAAGATAGATGCAAACTGAGAACAAATTGACAATATATAGATAAAAACATTTTGGATATTGAGAGACGACAGTAGGATGTAAGGTGTAAAGTGATGGGCGAACCCCCCAATGTTCAGTGTTCGAGAGACACTCTCAAACGTTTTGTAAAGTTCGCGTTTGGGTTCTGATATAATGCGAACTTGCATCCGAACACCGAACTTGAACTTTACAGTTATGCGATGGGGCGGGTGGGCTGGAAAACAAATACAGTTAATAATAAACATTATGATTATACTTACAGGTCCCGCGACGTGTCCTGCAGACTGTCTCCCGCTGCTTCTCCTTCCGACTCCGATCATCGATGTGCCATCCGGTAACTAAAGGACCTTTTGTGATGTCAATAGCATGTGACCAATCACGTGTGAATGTTGCATTATCTCATGGCTACAGACTGTTCACATTGTTATGACGTCATGCTAGGTCCTGTCAGTGTTTCTCGGTGGTACGTGGTGCTCGCCCAAGCATCTCAGTACTCGGTATACTCAGTGAGCGCAGTGTACCGGCAAGATGCTCTGGCACATGGTCGGCTACCCGTCCCTGCATGTCGACGCTCTTTACAGAGTCAGCCCACATGCAGGGAATGGCTGCCACAACCGGTGAATCACGGCGCTGGGAATCAGGTTATCGGAGATCACCGTTGCTACAGTAACCTGCCCATCAAGTTACTATTGCAACCGCTTACCAACCCGCACCATCTGCTCACTCATTGAGTGACAGCATAGGGGAGCACACGCGTTCTTCCTGCCCTGTGCTGTCTGATGTAGCAGAGCTGCATGGGTTGAAGAAGACAGAAGACCAGAATCGTGGAGGGGTGAGAGAGAGTAATAAACATGTCTCTAAGTGTGTCTGTGTATTTATTTCTATTAAAGTATTTTTTCTCTGTGTGGTGTTTTTTTTTTAACCCTTTATTGGAGATTCTTAACGACCGGGTCAAACTTGCCTAACATTAAAAATTTCTGGCTTAATACTAGCTAGTAATACAAAGCTAGTATTAACCCCTTATTACCCAGCGTGCCACCCATCACCAGGGCCGCTGGAAAAGTTGGATACAGTGCCAGAAGATGGTGTTTATGAAAGCGCCATTTTCTGGGGTGGCTGTGACATGCAATTTGCAGCAAGGGGGGGAGGTGGGCAGAAAGCTTGGTCTAACCTGCACTGCGGATTCACATCCCCAGCTGCCTAGTTGTACATGGCTGGACACAAAAATTGGGAGAAGCCCATGTCGGGTTTTTTGTTTTTTTTATTATTATTTCATGAAATTCATGAAATAATTAAAAAAAAGGGCTTCCCTATATTTTTGGTTCCCAGCAGGGTACAAATAGGCAGCTGGGGGTTGGGGGCATCCCGTAGCTGCCTGCTGTACCTGGCTAGCATACAGAAATATGGCGATGCCCACGTCAATTTTTTTTTTGTTTTTTTGCAAAAAAAAAAAAAAAAAGGCTTCCCGGGATTTTCCATTGCCAGTGAAGGTAACACCAAGCAGTGGGGGTTAGCAGCCAGTAGCTGGTTGGATTACCTTTAACTAGCAATAGAAAATGCAGTGGGATCCCACGCATATTTTTTTTAATTATTTATTTAAATAACTAAAAAAAAAAAAAGGGCTTCCCTGTATTTTGATTGCGTGACATCACAATACTGTAAAAATAAATAAATCATTAAAAAAAATGACGTGGGGGCGTGGCCTGGACATGGAGCCGAAGGAAGCACACTGTAAGAGCTCCTCACCAACGGCTGCAAACACCACCATCCACCAGCGATTAAAGAAGCTTACCGGAGCCAGATGAGAGGGAAAGCGGGTCTCAGGTCGCAGACACCTGCCAGGGGGACTTCCAGCCGCGGGGGGCAAGGTATTGTGCCATTCCTGACCGAGTCCCAGTGTCCTCCCAGGCCTGTAATGGCGACCGGGACACGTGCTGCTGCGACCCGGCTGACACAGCCTGAGCGCTCTCCTGCTTCCCCCGCCCGCTCTGCACAACAGCCGGGTGGAAAGTTACTGATTGACCCGGCACCGCAGACCTCTGGAGGGATGACTCCTGGGAGAGACGCCGGAGACCAGCATGTGGTGGATGATGGGGGAGGGGTGAGCAGTGGGAATATGGCTGCAGGGCGCGCTTCTCCCTCTGGGTCCTCACGGGGCAGGGGATCTTCTGCCTCCCTCCCTGACTGCTCCAGCACACCAAGCACCCCGCGGTCGTTCCCTGCCCCACAACACTCACATACCCCAGCAGCTGGCTCAGGAGAGGCCATTGAGCAGAGCTTGCTTGCCCTCCCCTGCCGTGGAAGGGAGAATACAGCTACTCCCCTGCAACATTATGGGGATGAACAAGGCTCAGAAATGTCCGCTCTAAGAGACCAAATCAATGCTATGCCAACCAAAATGGATATGGAGGGATACATTGCCCGCCTGGAGGCTGTTTGTAAAACGGAAATTCGCTCCTTGAAGGAGGATATGTCATCACTGAATAACTCCGTGCGGGCCCTTGAATCGTCCACCCAGGATTTATACTCTCAGCAAAGTTCACAACAGCAGCTTATAGATCAGCAGGCTCAACAGATCCACCTCTTGTTTGACATGATGGAAGATGCTGAAAACCGCAACAGACGAAATAATATATGAATTTGTGGATTACCAGAGTCAGTCGGGCCTCAGGATCTGATCTCTACACTGCAGAGGATGTTTAACTCCTTGTTGGAACATCCCCTTGAAACACGCATTGAAATGGACAGAGCACACCGGGCACTGGGGCCAAGAAACCCAGATCCAGAGAGGCCAAGGGACATTATCTGCAGGGTACACTTCTTCCAGATCAAGGAGCATATTATGAGAAAAGCAAGAGATAAAAGGTACCCTGGATTTTAAAGGAACTCCCATCCAACTTCTAGCAGATCTTTCCCGATCCACACTTGCAAAAAGAAGAGCCCTGAGACCCCTGCTGGAGGTTCTACACAACAACAATATTGCTTATTCCTGGGGCTATCCTTTTCAACTACAAGTCAGGAAGGGTCCCAATCTGATCATCTTGAGATCTCCGGCTGACCTGCCAGATTTTCTGTCGGCTCTGGATCTCCCTGGGATAAAGTTACTGGACTGGCCATATACTACACCTCCACCCCAGAGAGTGGCCCATCATGGCGGTTCCTTCCCCTTTGATCAACACCGTACTCAGCGACAAAGACCTCAGAAGTCGTTGAGAACCTCATCGGCGGAGACTTGAACTCTCGGGTCTTCTGGGTGATAAGTGTTGTTCGAGAGAGGAGTTAGGGTTGTCATGGCCTAGTCTGATACCTAACCAATATTGCCCAATATCTGCCCCCCCCCTTTTTTTTTTCTCTCTCACCCGTCCCCCTCCTCTTCTCCTCTCCCCCCCCCTTCCCCGGGCATCACCAATTCTAATAATGTTGGGATTCTCTGTCCCCCCTCTCGGCATGCTCTAATGCTGGGTTGGGGTACTTGAACCCCCCTGGGTATATGTACCTCTCCTAAAAATCTCACGGGATGTGAGCTAGAGGCGGGAGTTTATCTTTATCTCTCTTGCCACATTCTTTACTTTGTTGATGTGATTAATTTACTGAGCCTGAGTTGTTAGCTGTTATATATGCTACTTCTATTTTGGTCGTGTGAATGACCATATGTGATTTTTTTTTTTCTGCCCTTTTTCGGTATTATCTAGTTCGGTGGTGTAGCAGCTATTTCTCAGGCGACATAGTTTTCAGTCACCTCCCACATTAGGGTGTGTTCCTAGAACACTGGTTACGAGAATTCTCTCAGTTTTGATTGCCTTTTGAGCTAGGACTCAAGAGGCTAAGTAAAGACAAGTTTTGATATTAGTCTTTATTATTCTGATCTCTGTTTCCGTTCTACTACTTTCTCTGCTTTCTTTTCTGTAATCTTAGTTTCTTTCTTCTCCCTCCCCATCTTCTCACTTTTCCCTTGGGTGCCCAGAGGATAGTGCTTCTACGATGGCGAACCTCAACTTATGCTCTCTAAATGTTAGAGGATTTAATGTACCAGAGAAGAGATCCAAGATCCTCTATAACATGCATAAAAAAAGAATCCATATTCTACTGCTTCAGGAGACCCATTTTAAAACAGACCACATTCCCGCATTTAAGCATAGATATTATACTTCCTGGTTTCATAGTACCAATTGAGTAGCAAAATCCAAGGGAGTTAGCATCGCTCTACATAAATCTCTCCCAGCTCACGTTTTATCAGTTAAGCCTGACCAAGAGGGGCGATTCATTTTTATCAAACTTAAGATCTGTACCAAGTTATTTACCATTGCTAATCTTTATCTCCCCAACCAGGATTTGCCAAAAATACCTGAACACGCTCTCTGAATTCGCTGAAGGCTCCCTGATTCTTGGAGGAGATTTCAATCTCATCTTTGATCGGGCTGTTGACTCCTCCTCGGGTAGGTCTTCTGTTCCTGCAGTGAAACTGCGAGGTCTCAGGAGTAAATTACTAGACTTGAGGCTCATCGACGTCTGGCGTACCCTACACCCTAAAACACGGGACTACACTTTCTATTCTCCTGCCCATGATATGTACAGTAGAATAGACCTTTTTTTAATTAGTCACCATCTACTCTCACATGACCCGGCCTGTACTATAGACCCTATGGTATGGTCCGATCATGCCTCGGTGTCACTTTCTCTCCTTTTGACAGACCTACGCCCCGGGGAATGGTTATGGTCTTTAAACCCACACTTATTAAAAGATCAGACGTGTCAGTTAGCCATCAGGAAGACCATCACAGACTTCTTCGAATTTCATGCCAATGACCTAACACCCTTACCTCTCCAATGGGAGACCCTGAAGGGGATGATTCGGGGGACCTTTATTCAACAGGGAACCAGACTTAAAAGAGATAGAGCCTGCGCAATAGACAGATTACTGACTTCCATTCAACACCTAGAACAGACACAAACGGACTCATGACCCTCAGATTTTAACAGACTTGCTCAAGGCTAGACTAGACTTGGGAGCCCTCTTAGATGCAGCGTCTGCCCGTCATCGAGATAGAGGTAGGAGATTTATGTACGAATTCTCTAACAAGCCAGGCAGAGCTCTGGCTAGATTTCTTAATCCTCGCCTTCCCTCTACATTTATCCCTACCATTAAATCACCATCTGGACATTCAGCACACAAACCTCATGAAATAGCGGATGTATTCCGAGATTATTATGACGGGTTATACAACCTAGGTGGCCCAGTGGCGGACATGTCCCCAACAAATTTCCAAGCGAAAGTGGACAACTATGTTGATGGTACCCCTCTCCCCCCATTGAACCATGTGGACTCTCTCATGCTAGATGACCCTTTTAGCGAACAAAAGGTCACTGAGGTTATTAAGAGTCTGGCCAATGGTAAGCGCCCCGGTCCGGATTGATTCCTGGCCAACTTCTATAAGCAATTTGCTTTGGAACTGACGCCCTTCCTGACTAAGACCTTTAACTCCATATCCTCAGCTTGCCCCTTCGCCGCGCAAACCCTTGCGGCTACCATAACGGTGATTCTCAAGCCTGGGAAGGACCCGTCTTTATGCTCCAACTACTGCCCTATCTCTCTTATAGGAGTAGATGTCAAGATCTTCGCCAAATTAATAGCTAACCGGTTGTCCCCGCTGTTGCCTGCCTCAATCCATACTGACCAAACTGGATTTGTCCGAGGTAGAGAGGCGCGCGATAATACTATTAAAACTCTACTTTTGACCTCACATATGTACAGACACGGTACTCCAGCCTGCCTTCTATCGATCGATGCCGAGAAAGCATTCGATCGTCTCAACTGGACCTTTCTAGGCTCCTCCCTGAGGCAGCTGGGAATCGGCCAAACTATGTTAGAGAGAATTTTTGCCCTGTATCATAAGCCCTCAGCACGAGTTCGAGCCAACAATACTCTATCTTGTCCCCTGCAAATATCTAATGGCACTAGACAGGGGTGCCCCCTTTCACCCCTTCTATATGTAATAGCCATGGAGCATTTGGCTATATCCCTTCGAAACTCCCCCGATATAAAGGGCTTTGATGTAGGTCAGAAAGATTATAAACTTGCCTTATACGCTGATGACCTCCTTCTATATCTAACAAATCCGGAAATCGCCTTTCCAATTCTCATCCAGGAATTCCAACGTTTTGACATAGTTTCTAACTTCAAAGTAAACTACTCAAAGACAGAGGCCCTTAATATTACTCTCCCTACCACACAAGTCAATAGACTGAAATCCGCCTTCCCATTTAAGTGGGAGATCCAATCTATCAAGTATCTTGGGATATCTGTTTCGGCCAATCCAGATGAGTTGTTTATGGCTAATTACTCCCCATTGCTTACTGGAACTCTTGCTGATCTAAATAGATATAATCGGGGACGACTTTCCTGGTTTGGCCGGATCAATGCCCTCAAGATGGACATACTCCCGAGGTTCCTTTACTTATTCCAAACAGTCCCGATCAACATTACTAAACAATATTTCAGACAACTCCAGAGGGCATGTAGCAGATTCGTCTGGGGGATGGGGAGACCTCGGATTCGATACGCCACACTGGTGAGACCCAAATCCAGGGGAGGCGCTGGTTTACCTGATTTTGAAAAGTATTACCAGAGTGTCCTCCTCACGAGGGTCTTGGATTGGAGATTTAATGATCTCAATAAACAGTGGGAGGGCGTTGAGTCCCATCTCTCCCCGTTCCCTCTGGCACGGCTTCTAAGGGCCCCCCTTCAACAGAGACCGGCGGTTTCGGGATTTCAACCTCTGACTCAGGCGCTCATGCTTTTTTGGGACAGGCATCTGGAGACGTTAAACTTATCCCATAGACCGGGGAGTATGAGCTCACTCTTTAATAATCTCGACTTCCCCCCTGCGTCGGAGAGATCTACCTTCTTATGTTGGGACTCCGTAGACGGAGTTACCCTGGGACAGGTTGCTAGGAAGCTATCTGGAACGGTGTCTTTTGAAGCTTTGCAGGAGTCATGCCCGGGGAGGAGACTATCCTGGTTGGAATATACTCAACTGACCACATTTATAAAAAGGAAATTCCCGGGAAATGCACTATTATCCAAATCTACACACTTTGAGACCCTAATTTCATTAAATGCTGCGCCGCAACATGCCATCGCATTGATCTACAATCTCTTATGTACAGCCCAATATAAAGGTGCCCCAACGTATTTGGAGGCCTGGCAAAGAGAGCTCCAGATCACGTTGTCAGAACAAGATCATTTCAAAATCTTTACACTCTCTCATAAAATGTCCATTTCCTGTAGTGCACAGGAGAAAAATTTTAAAATTCTTACACGCTGGTACAGATGCCCTGACGTATTGCATAAGATCTACCCCACAGTACCAGATACCTGCTGGAGATGCGGAGACGAAATTGGTACTATGAAACATATATGGTGGGATTGCTCCTTGATAAGGTTATTCTGGGATTCCATTTTTGAAATATACTTTCAACTGTCGGGCATTCGGGTAATTCCTACTCCTCAAATAGCTTTACTGTCCCTAATCCCTGGATCTGTCTCTGTGACCAAAAGAGGTGTCCTACGCTTTCTTCTCATTGCTGCTCGTATGATTATTCCAAGACATTGGAAGACAACTTCAACCCCCTCTGTAAGGGAATTTTTGAAGGAGATGAATAGATTGGAGCGTATGGAGTCCCTGATGGCAGATGATGGGGACAAATGGGATAAACATGCTGGCACGTTGTCTTCCAGGCTCCTTTTCCGGGAGACTCCGAGATTTACGTCTTGGCTCAGATAAGGGGCTTTACGCGGGTCTTTCCTTCCTTGGGTTCCTTTAGTTGAGATTTGCAATCTCTAAGAGGATTCGTTTACCTGACGCCGGAATTCTTTGGACACCCAACCTTCTCCTACCTATCTATCCATATCTCCCCCCCCCTCTCCTACCCTCCTCTCTTTCCTATACCTATCTTTTTTCTCCTTCATCTCTCTTTCTAACCTTCACTCAGTCTTTATAGTTAAAATAGTTTCTGTAATACTGCTTTGAGATGACATACCATGATACGGTATAACCTGAATTGACTTGTTTTAACTGCATTATCTGTTATGGTCTCTTATGTGACCATTCTTATCCTGATAAAAGTTCTCTTACAATACAGTGCTACATGCTTGATCCACATGTTTGGATCAACCTTGATTTTTGTTTGATTACATCTTATTCGTGTTATAAGCAATGCTTTGTTCACTTTTTCTTAAACCCAATAAAATTATTTACAGAAAAAAAAAATTACGTAGCGCTCAGCGGTATTTTTGATACTCCGCGCAGATAAAGCAGACGGCTAGGGGCTGCCACCCCCATCTGCCTGATTTACCTTGTCTGGCAATCAAAATACAGGGCAGCACATTTTTTTTGTATTTAAAAAAATAATTGAAAAAAATGCGTGGCCTCCTGCCGTATTTTGATTGCCAGTCAAGTAAAGCCAGGCAGCTGGGGCTGGAATTCTCCGCAGCCGCCCTTCGAAATGGCGCATTGTTTCTTCGCGCCATTTCCAGGCGCTATACCCGGCTCATCCAGCGGCCGTGATGGCGGTGGCTCTCTGGGTAATAAAGGGGTTAATACCAGCTTTGTATTCTCCGCTGGTATTAAGCATGAAATTTATTGTGTCATGCCAAATTAGACATGGCCACCATGAATTTCTAGGAACTGTAAAAAAAAAAAAAAAAAAAAAACAAAAAAAAAACCACCACACTTTTTTTTATTAGAAATAAAACAAAAAAAATCATTTAGAGACTCCATATTTATTATAAAAAAAAATCCTTAGTCCAACATAATCCACTGGGACAGCAAAGTCAACTCTGCTTTATAACTGTGCACAGACAGTGTCTACACACAGTGAGAAGCAAAGCGCAATGTCAACTCTGCTTCATCAATGTGCACAGACAGTCTATACAAAGTGAGAAGCAAAGCGCAATGTCAACTCTGCTTCATCAATGTGCACAGACAGTCTATACAAAGTGAGAAGCAAAGCGCAATGTCAAACTTGCTTCATCAATGTGCACAGACAGTCTATACATCGTGAGAAGCACAGAGCCATGTCAGGTCTGCTACATCGCTCTGGACACGGCGATGTAGCAGGCTGACAGTGAGGAGATGATTGCACTTGCGTCTCGCACTGCATCACCCCACTCTAAGGACATGAGCGCCTCAGCTGTATGGAAATGAACGCAGCTGACCCGCTGCCGTCGGGAGATTGACACTCGCAGCACGGCGCACCAGGACCTTTGATGACGTCATACTCACGTGACCAGTCTGTAGCCAATGAGGTAATACAACATTCACACGTGACTGGTCACATGGGTATGATGTCACGGTCATGGCAGGTCCTTTTTCCAGAGGTGCTTACAGGGGGACAGCAAAAATCAGACGGACGCTGAAGCAGAAGCACTGGGAGACAGAATCTGCAGAACGTGTCGCGGGACCTGTAAGTATGATCAATTTTTTTTTAATAACGTGCTTTTTTTATTTTTATTTATTTATTTTTTTTTTTTTAACAGCCCCTGGACCCGCACTGTAATACGAACTGTAACACGAACATCCCAGAAAGCTCGTGTTCAGGGTCGTGTACACGAACACCATGTGTTCGGTACGGACCCCGACCTTTACAGTTCGAGTTCACCCATCCCTAAAAGGTGTATTATGAATGTTTTAACCTGACAAAAACTAACACCGTGACTGCTACCGTCCTATCTTCACAATCAAAAACCCAGACCAGATGGAGGGACTTGTAATCATTGTAGTCAGAAAAACACAGACTGGAGAGGTACTTGTGCTACATGTAATGTAACTTGCCCTAAGCGAATTGCACAAAATCCTGATCGGACCAGATCACATATGGTGACATAGGACGCTAAAGGCCGCTTTACATGCGGCGATTTATCGTGCGATCACATGAGCGATCGCACCCGCCCCCATCGTTTGTGCAACACGGGCAATTTGTTGCCCGTGTTGCACAAACTCGGTAACCCCCGTCACACATACTTACCTCCCGAACGATCTCGCTGTGGGCAGTGAACATCCTCTTCCTGAAGGGGGGGGGGGGGGGGGGGCATTCGGCGTCACAGCAACCGGCCAATAGAAGCGGAGGGGCAGAAATGAGTGAAACGTAACATCCCGCCCACCTCCTTCCTTCCGCATTGCCGGCGTGACGTAGGTAAGCTGCAGTTCATCGTTCCCGGGGTGTCATCCGGAGCAATGTGTGCTGCCTCGGGAACAACGAACAACTGGCGCGCAGAAGGACGATCAATTTTTAGAAAATGAGTGACGTGTCAACGAGCATCGATAAGGCGAGTATTTTTGCTCGATCACAGTCGCTCGTAGCTGTCACATGCTATGATATGTCAAACGATGCCGGATGTGCGTCACTAACGACGTGACCCCCGACGACATATCGTTAAATATATTGTAGCATGTAACGGGCCCTTAACTCTGACACAGATGTAGTGAAAGAGTTGAGTTTTGGGGAGGAAAATGGGCATTACTCCAGACAGTGCAAAAACCAGAAAAAAGGAGGGAGCAGACAGATTTCCCTCCTCCCTTGCCTCTGGCCTAGGAAACTGGCAAACCAGTGACAAATATGTACCCCAATTTTGATCCCTCAGGACCTGGTCCCACCTTGATTACGACCATAACAATGCCAGGGGGGAAGGAGGCAGAATTTTTAATTGACGCTGGGGCAGCCAGAACTGTGATACACAAAGACTTGATAAAGCCGGACATGATTACTGATGATGCTGTGGAGTGTGTGGGGGTAGAAGGACTGGTGACAAACTCGATTGACAAGCTGGATGAAGTTGAAATTACAGGATAGTCAGGAAGTTCTCACAAAGCTTATTGTTAGTGAAAATAGTGGTCACTTGGCTGTTTCAAATAAAGCCAATTAGGATATGAGCACAGGATTGCACTGGGAGTAATTCAAGGGTATCAGGTTATGTGGGGTGTAGTCACACCTCCTCTGTAGCAAACCAGTTTGCGGTGAAGCTTGTTCTGCCTGCGAGTCCTCCGGATTTGTGGCTGTGTACTTGACAATATTACCTTTCAGGGTTGTGTGGCACCCCAGGGTTCTGTTGCCACAAATATACCTGTACCTGGGCAGGGAAGGATCTCCACCTTAGGTAATCCCACATACAACATTTCCACTCCAAGCCTGGAGGGGGAGCTCTACAAGTCGAGTTCAGGTGAGGTCCCCTTTAAATCCAGGTTTGGAGGCGGAGTCAGAGAGACAGTTGACAGTTGGAGAAAAGGAGACTGTGCGAGCAGAGAGTGAGGGAAGACATCAAAATGAAGAGGGCTGTGCTTAGCCCGTATGAGTAACTGTGTGACCGACTGAGGGATCCAGAAGTGAGGCAAAAGAGGAGTGACCAGAGAGGTGGAGCCAGATCGGTTCATCCCCAAAGGAACAGCGCTGATTATCGGACACCGGCATCTGAGATTGTGAGGGATCTAATCTGCCCAGCAATAAAGACCGGGGGCCAGGGAGACTGCAGATCTCCTGGCTGCAGCAGCACCTGAAGGCAAAGCCGCTACACAGAGCTTAGGGACCGCAGTGAGTACAGCAGTGCCCCTCAGAGAAGCTCCCGCCGCCTGCCATACAGGTGAAGACAGTCAGAGGGGGACAAGGTATAGCTACAGGCAGCCTAGTACCAAGGAGAAACATAGCGCAGCAGGGAGGCCACACAACTGACCTGGTGCAGAGATCCTGAACCGTTCCCAGATTACCCAAAAACTGTAACATCAGAAACTGAACCCCTTTTTAACACCTGCAAGTAAAATCTGGTCAGAGTTAATGAATTGGTGTGACGCACTTTATTTCTTCATCTGAGGAGCCATAGGCTGCTGCACTAAAGTGACAGTTGAAAAGGCTGTGAGGAAAAACGGCCGCCATATCTGTTGTGAGATAGTGGGTCCATTGATATGTGGCGGACGGTACGTATCTCCCAGAATGCGTACAGAAACATATTAGAGCCCTACATAGTGGTCAGTCCAGTAACCTCCAGGCCAGGTTATGCAGGTGGCTCATGGCCACAGTTCTCGTTTAAAAGCTCTTTAAAAAAGGCCTGGGTGGGGCAGAGTTGCTTTTGTAAGCTGCAGAGCAAGAAGCAGAGAGGAGTTCAGACCCGTGTGGTATGATAACACAGGTCTGTGGGGGCTCCCTGAAAAGCAGTACGGGGTACAGTAAGACAGACATCTACGGCAGCGGGTACCTGTGTGACGTGGTAACCTAATGGACTGTATATAGCCTGGATGTATCCTGAAGGACGTATATTCCTGTGCAGCAGCGGTAAATAAACTGATGTTGATTGGACTTTTTGGGTCACTGCCTCTTTGTCGTCCTGGGGGACCCCCACCCCGCTACATTATGGTGGAGAATGCGGGCATTGAGACTTGAGGCATACCCCACCGCTGCATGTCAATAATCAAGCCTGCTACGCTATGGTATAAACCTGCTGACAACATGGAGGAGCTTCTGCGGCAGCTGGTACTCACTCAGCAGAAACAACAGGAGCAACTGGGTCTGTTCCAGCAGCAACACCAGGAATCACAGCGGCGGCACCAGGAATTCCAGCGGCAGCATCAGGAAACCCAGCGACAACAACAGGAGGCGAACACATTGCTACGGCAGCAGATTACGGCCCTGCGTGAGACAGCGCCAGCAACTGCCTCCGACCGACGGGTACCCCGGGACAGGGTTCGCTCTGCCCTACGGAAGCTAAGCCCGGAGGATGACGTGAAGGTCTTCCTTACGGTATTCGAGCGCACAGCGGAGCGGGAAAAACTGCCGGCAGATCAGTGGGCGGAAGTGGTGACTCGGTTCCTGATTGGGGTCGCCCAGAAATCCTGCTTTGACCTCAGCCGGGAGGATGCCCTGAACTACGAGAAACTGAAAGGTGAGATCCTTGCTCGTCTGGGGGTCAATACCTACGTGCGGGCTCAGCGGGTATTTTCCTGGACCTATGTGGAGACCTGTCCGGCATATGACCTACTTCAATTGGTAAAAAAGTGGTTGCAGCCGGAGATGTGGTCTCCAGCCCAGATGGTGGAAAGGGTGGTGGTCGAACCGGTTGGTGCGGACTCTGCCGGTCGCTATACAACGCTGGGTGGGGCAAAGGGACCCGGGTAACCTGGATCAGGTGGCGAGTCTAGTAGTTGAGCGATATACCGCCACCCAGGACTTTATACGAGACTCTGCCCCAGGGAGTCAGGCCCGGCGGCCACAGGACCCTGGCCGAGAGACACGTACGGCGCAGGTGAACAACAAAAACCAAACCCATACTGAGGGGGCAACCCGCACTGAGAGTGGCAAAAGACTAGTCCCCCCAAGAATGGTAACAAAAACTGGTGGGGCCACCGCTATGAAGTGCTGGAGATGTCAAGGGCCCGGCCATATCGCCGTTTATTGCCCTTTGATTACGGAGGCCATGGATTGTGGGTACACACGCCGAATGTCTATGTATGCTAATACGGTGTGTGCTGCACGCCCTATTCTTGAACCTCCTCTCTGTTATGTGTATATAAATGGACATCGGGCAGAGGCCCTGTTGGACTCTGGCAGTATAGTGACCCTCGTACATGGGTCGCTGGTATCGGGGTTGGAGTTCACGAAGAGGGAGGTTGGGATTGTATGTATACATGGTGAGCTCCGCAAATATCCAACAGCAGAGGTATGCCTCTCCACTCCGTGCGGGGACGTGACGCATGTGGTAGGAGTGGTGACAACTCTACCATACGGGTTAGTGCTGGGCAGGGATTTTCCGTTGTTCTAATGCTTATGGGAGAGAAATGGCACATCTTCCCAAGCAAGAATGGGTTCGGGTGCAGAGCCCGATGATCCCGAGGCGGGAATACCTGCTGTAGGGATCACCGACCTTGAGACAGGGGGAGAACCTGACCGGGGTCCCCTAGAAGTATTGGCGGGAGACAGCGAAGAGACCGTAGCGATCCCGGAGCTGGACACGTCCCGGGAGGTCTTCGGGACGGCACAGCTGAGGGATCCTACCCTCTCCCAGGCGTGGGGTAACGTAAAAGAGGTGAATATGGGGGTGGCCCAACAACCAGGGGCAGAAGCTGTCTTTCCCCGTATGGCGGTTTATAATGATTTACTCTACCGAATAGACAAAATCAGGGAAGAGATAGTAGAACAATTGGTAGTGCCCCAATCCCACCGTCGGGCAGTGCTTAACATGGCTCACACACACCCCCTGGGGGGGCACTTAGGGTTTACCAAGACACAAGAGCGTATTTTACAGAGGTTCTTCTGGCCGGGAGTGTACGCAGAAGTACGGAAATTCTGTGAATCTTGCCCGGACTGCAGGCTGACCTCGCCCATTGCAAGTTTCCGGAGTCCATTGGTGCCTCTCCCAATTATAGAGGAACCTTTTGAACGAATTGCAATGGATCTGGTAGGACCCCTAGTAAAATCCGCGCGCGGTCACCAACACATTTTGGTGGTTGTAGATTACGCCACCCGCTATCCAGAGGCGATTCCGCTGCGCCATACCTCTGTTAGCTTATTGCCCGGGAGTTGTTTTCCATGTTTTGTCATCTTGGGCTACCAAAGGAGATCCTTACTGACCAGGGGACCCCGTTTATGTCCAAGGTGACAAAGGAATTATGTAAATTGTTGAAAATAAAGCACCTGCGCACATCGGTGTACCATCCGCAAACCGATGGGCTGGTTGAGCGGTGTAACAAAACCCTTACGTCCATGCTTAAAAAGGTGGTTGCCAAGGACGGGAGGAACTGGGACATGCTGTTGCCCTATCTTATGTTTGCGCTCCGAGAAGTACCGCAGGCGTCCACGGGGTTTTCACCATTCGAGTTGCTTTATGGCAGACACCCTAGGGGCTTGCTGGACGTAGCCAAGGAAACATGGGAACAGGAGCCCACCCCATATAAAAGTGTGATTGACAATGTGGCTCTAATGCAGAACCGCATCGCAGCGGTTTTGCCTATCGTAAAAGAACATTTAACAAGGGCACAAGGGGCACAAAGGCGCACTTATAACACACGAGCCACCCTCAGATCTTTTAATGTAGGGGATCGGGTCTTGGTTTTGGTGCCCACTGCCGAGAGTAAACTGTTGGCCAAATGGCAGGGGCCGTATGAGGTTCGGGAAAAGGTGTGGGAGGTGAACTACCGAATATATCAGCCGGGGAGGAGGAAGCCGGAACAAGTGTATCATGTTAACTTGCTTAAAGCCTGGAAAGACCGTGACTGTATGGTGACGGGAGTAACACCGGTGGGGCCCTGTGGGGATCCTGTAGTGCTGCTGATCCTGGGACCCGAAGGGGGGTACACCTAGGCGACACCCTCAATAAACCGCAGCGTCGTGAAGTTCGGAAGTTAGTACAGCAGAACTCGGATGTGTTTTCCGAGTTAACCGGCCGTACTTCGGTTATCCATCATGACATTGTCACCGAGCCTCGGGTAAAGGTGCGTATGAAACCGTACCGGGTGCCCGAGGCCCGGAGACAAGCCATTGCAGCAGAGGTGAAACAGATGCTTACTCTAGGGGTGATCGAGGAATCAAAGAGTGACTGGGCTAGTCCCATTGTGCTGATTCCAAAACCCGACGGGTCGCTACGTTTCTGCAATGACTTCAGGAGATTGAATGAGGTTTCCAAGTTCGACCTTTATCCTATGCCCCGGGTGGACGAACTTATTGAACGATTGGGAAAGGCTCAATATTTCACGACGCTTGACCTTACCAAAAGCTATTGGCAGGTGCCGCTGACAGAGTCAGCCAAGGAAAAAACGGCCTTTATTACACCAGAGGGGCTCTATCACTATGTTGTCTTGCCTTTCGGTTTACATGGAGCCCCGGCTACTTTCCAAAGACTGATGGACATAGTGTTGGAACCCCATCAGAAGTACGCATCCGCCTATCTAGATGACATCATCATCTTCAGTACCGATTGGCAGACCCACTTGTCCCAGGTCCAGGCCGTCGTTAACTCCCTGCGGGCGGCAGGATTATTATTATTATTATTTATTATTATAGCGCCATTTATTCCATGGCGCTTTACAAGTGAGAGAGGGTATATGTACAACAATCATTAACAGTACAAGACAGACTGGTATAGGTGGAGAGAGGACCCTGCCCGCGAGGGCTCACAGTCTACAGGGAATGGGTGATGGTACAATAGGTGAGGACAGAGCTGGTTGCACAGTGGTCTACTGGACTGAGGGCTATTGTAGGTTGTAGGCTTGTTGGAAGAGGTGGGTCTTGAGGTTACTCTTGAAGCTTTCCACAGTAGTGGAGAGTCTGATGTGCTGAGGTAGACCGTTCCAGAGTATGGGGGATGCACGGGAGAAATATTGTACGCGATTGTGGGAAGAGGAGATAAGAGAGGAGCAGAGAAGGAGATCTTGTGAGGATCTGAGGTTGCGTGCAGGTAGGTACTGGGAGACTAGGTCACAGATGTAGGGAGGAGACAGGTTGTGCATGGCTTTGTATGTCATGGTTAATGTTTTGAACTGGAGTCGTTGGGCGATGGGAAGCCAGTGAAGGGATTGGCAGAGTGGCGAGGCTGGGGAGTAGCGAGGGGAGAGGTGGATTAAGCGGGCCGCAGAGTTTAGGATAGATTGGAGGGGTGCAAGAGTGTTGGAAGGGAGGCCAGAGAGCAGGAGATTGCAGTAGTCGAGGCGGGAGATGATGAGGGCATGCACTAATGTTTTTGCTGATTCTTGGTTAAGGAAAGCACGGATCCAGGAGATGTTTTTGAGTTGTAATCGGCATGAGGTGAAGAGGGCTTGGATGTGTGGCTTGAAGGATAGAGTAGAGTCGAGGGTTACTCCAAGGCAACGAGCTTGTGAGACTGGGGAGAGTGAGCAACCATCAAGTTTGATGGAAAGGCTTGTTGGAGGAGATGAGTGAGGAGGAGGAAAGACAATGAACTCTGTTTTGTCCATGTTAAGCTTTAGGAATCGCGCAGAGAAGGAGGATGAAATAGCAGACAGACATTGTGGAATTTTGGTTAGTAGAGAGGTAATGTCAGGTCCAGAGAGGTAGATCTGTGCGTCATCGGCATAGAGATGATACTGGAAGCAATGGGACTCTATGAGCTGTCCCAGGCCGAAGGTGTAGATGGAGAACAGCAGGGGTCCAAGAACTGAGCCTTGGGGGACACCGACAGAAAGGGGGCGAGATGAGGAAGTGCTGTGAGAATGGGAGACGCTGAAAGTTCGGTCGGTTAGGTATGAGGAGATCCAAGATAGGGCCAAGTCTGTGATGCCCAGAGATGAGAGAATCTGTAGTAGGAGGGAATGGTCTACTGTGTCGAAGGCAGAGGACAGGTCCAGGAGGAGGAGGATAGAGTAGTGTCGCTTGGCTTTGGCGGTTAGTAGATCATTAGTGACTTTAGTTAGGGCAGTTTCAGTGGAATGATGCGGTCGGAAGCCAGATTGTAGCTGGTCAAAGAGGGAGCAGGAGGAGAGGTGTGAGGACAATTCAAGATGGACATGCTGTTCCAGTAGTTTTGAGGCGTAGGGGAGAAGGGATATGGGGCGATAGTTTGACACAGAGGATGGGTCAAGGGAGGGCTTTTTGAGGATGGGTGTAATAGAGGCATGTTTAAAGCATGAAGGGAATACAACAGTTGTTAGTGATAGGTTGAAGAGATGGGTTAAGGCTGGGATGAGGACTGCGGTAATTTTGGGGATGAGGTGCACAGGTGGTTAGATGTGATCTTGAGAGTAGAGTGGAGAGATTGTTTTCTGTCATGGTGGAGAAGCTGGATTTGGAGGAAGAGGGATGAGTAGCTATGATGAGGGGCTGTGGTGATTGTGGGCCAAAGCTTGCTCTGATGTTGTCAATCTTCTTCTTGAAGAAAGAGGCAAAGTCTTCAGCTGAGAGGAGAGGAGAGGGAGGTGGTGCCGGAGGACGGAGGAGAGAATTGAAAGTGTTGAATAGCTGTTTAGGGTTGTGAGAGAGAGAAGATATGAGAGATGAGAAGTAGGTTTGTTTTGCAGCAGTGAGTGTGGACTTGAAAGTGGTGAGGGACTCTTTATATGCAATGCAGTGCTCAGTGGAATGAGACCTCTTCCATCTGCGCTCAGCAATTCTGGAAGCCCGCCTTAGTTCTTTAGTCTGCCTCGTGTGCCAGGGTTGCCTGTTGATTGTGCGGGTTTTGGTGTGTGTGAGGGGGGCAGCTGATTCGAGAGCTGCAGAGATTGTAGTGTTGTATAAAGTTGCAGCGGCATCTGCATCATGTAGAAATGTAATGTCTGTGAGGGGGAGAAGGGACTGAGAAAGGGCGTGTAAATCAATGTGTTTGATATTTCTGCGAGGGTGTGGAAGTTTGTGGAGGGGGGGTTGCATACTTGGAGAAGAGAGTGAAGAGAATGTGAGTATGTTGTGGCCAGACAGGGGGAGAGGTGAGTTAGAGAGGTTAGATAGGGAACAGAGGCGAGTGAAGATGAGGTCCAGCGTATGGCCATCTTTGTGAGTAGCTGCAGAAGACCATTGGGTGAGGCCGAAGGAGGAAGCGAGTGTTAGAAGTTTGGAGACAGATGAGTGGGAAGTGTCAATGGGGATGTTGAAATCACCCATGATGATTGTGGGGATGTCAGTGGAAAGGAAGTGTAGTAGCCAGGTGGTGAAATGGTCAAAAAAGGCAGTGGCTGGCCCTGGAGGGCGGTAAATGACAGCCAGTTGAAGGTTGGAGGGGGCGTAGATGCGTACGGAGTGCACCTCAAAAGAGGGAAGAGTAACAGAGTGTGGTAGTGGAATTGGGGTAAAGGAGCATTGGTCGGACAGGAGCAAACGAACTCCTCCACCATGCTTGTTACTGGGGCGGGGTGTGTGAGACAGTTGGAGACCGCCATAAGAAAGTGCAGCAGGAGAGGCAGTGTCAGAGGGAGTGAGCCAGGTTTCTGTGATGGCGAGGAAAGAGTTTATTAGTTTTGAAAAGATCATGAATGTAGGATAGTTTGTTGCAGACAGAGCGAGCATTCCATAGAGCTCCTGCTAGTGGGACTGGGGGAGTGGGGGCTGGGTGAATGGGTATGAGGTTTGCGAGGTTGCGGAAATTTGTGTTAGGTTGTTGAAGAGGGTTTGAAGTGACAATAGGGATGTGGTGAGGAGGATCAGGATTTGGAGCAATATCCCCAGCAGTGAGGAGAAGCAATGAGAGTGTTAGTAAGTGGGAGCAGGAGAGGCCATGAGATGGACGTGTGTGTCTGGAGACACTGGGTGAAATGTGGAGGAAAATATCTGAGGGGAAGATAAGATGGGTGGGGAGGATGGAGGGAGAGATGAATAGTTCATTACTGGGTTTAGGGATCAGAGGGTGCAGTAAAAAGTGAAGTATTATAGAGGTGAAAGTGAATAGAAACACAAACATTGTTTACAGTGACTATGTATGTAGTTACCTTCCGGTCACTTCCGGCCCAATTCTGGCCTAATTCAATGCATCATACTTATATGGTGCATACTTGTCATGGGGCAGACAGTCTGGGGCAGACTTTTAGTTGCCCCAGTATATACACATACAAGTGCACTCAGCTGTGAAGGGGTGGGTACGAGAATAACCCCTTGATCACTCAATCAAAACAAACCAGATGCAGCTTCACATAGGCAACATAAACAAAGGTCATAAAAGGAGGGTGCAAAACAGGGGAAGAAAGATCACAGTGAGATGCTGGAGGATGTCAGGAAGATATTGAAGCAAAGAAAGAACAGGTCAGATGTAGTGCAAAAGTAGAGTGCATGAATTGACATACCAGGTATTAGAACACACAGCAGAGCCAAGGGAAGTGGAGATCAGTTCATGGGAAAGTAGAGTGCATGAATTGACATACCAGGTATTCGAACACACAGCAGAGCCAAGGGAAGTGGAGATCAGTTCATGGGAAAGTAGTAGGATTGACCGCAAACCCAAAAAAATGTGCAATCGGTCTGGAGGAAGCCCGCTATTTGGGGTACGTGATTGGCCGCGGGGTGATCAAACCTCAAGTAAATAAAATAAAGGCCATCCAAAAGTGGCCCAGACCAGTGTCCACTAAACAGGTGAGAGCGTTCCTCGGCATTGTTGGGTATTACCGGCGGTTTATACCGGACTTTGCCGGGAGAACAGCGGCTTTGACTGATCTGTTGAAGGGTAAGAAGGCGGCTATGGTATGCTGGACCCCTCAGGCTGAGGAAGCGTTTCAGTCCATGAAGACTGCCTTGTGTGGTCAACCAGTCCTCATTAGCCCCGATTTCGGTAACGCCTTCCTGGTGCAAACAGATGCCTCCGAGGTGGGTCTGGGTGCCGTACTCTCGCAAGAGGTGAACGGAACTGAGCATCAGGTTACCTATTTGAGCCGGAAACTTACCCCGGCGGAAAAGAATTATAGCGTAGTGGAGAAGGAGTGCTTGGCTATTAAATGGGCCTTGGAGTCCCTGCGCTATTATTTGCTCGGGCGACAGTTTCGGTTGGTGACGGACCACGCGCCCCTCGTCTGGATGAGAAATGCGAAGGAACGGAATGCCCGGGTCACCCGCTGGTTCCTGTCCCTTCAGAATTTCAGTTTTACGGTGGAACATCGGGCCGGTTCGTCCCAGGGCAATGCCGATGCCCTGTCTTGGGCGGCCTGTTTGGGAGCGTCCGTTCATCCCCTCGGGTTTGAACGGAGGGGGGGGGGGGATTTGAGATAGTGGGTCCATTGATATGTGACGGATGGTACGTATCTCCCAGAATGCGTACAGAAACATATTAGAGCCCTACATAGTGGTCAGTCCAGTAACCTCCAGGCCGGGTTATGCAGGTGGCTCATGGCCACAGTTCTCGTTTAAAAGCTCTTTGCAAAGGCCTGGGTGGGGCAGAGTTGCTTTTGTAAGCTGCAGAGCAAGAAGCTGAGAGGAGCTCAGACCCGTGTGGTGTGATAACACGTCTGTGGGGGCTCCCTGAAAAGCAGTACGGGGTACAGTAAGACAGACATCTACGGCAGCGGGTACCTGTGTGACGTGGTAACCTAATGGACTGTATATAGCCTGGATGCATCCTGAAGGACGTATATTCCTGTGCAGCAGCGGTAAATAAACTGATGTTGATTGGACTTTTTGGGTCATTGCCTCTTTGTCGTCCTGGGGGACCCCCACCCCGCTACACTGTGTACTACTAAAACTGCCCTGGGGACCCCGCTTCACCTACGGGAAGCGTTAACAACTGGCTGCCTAACCATCACCCCAGAGGTCTGACCTGCAGCCCCAGTAACCATACTGGAACCGTAGGTGGCGTCACGAAATACTTTTATTTATTTTCTTTATTATTTTTTTTTTTATTTTTATTATTTATTGACTTTCAGCAACCACCAGGGCCACGGAACTGGGCACAGGCCCCTGTGACATAATCCCATTAACCAACACCCGGAACCAAGTACCCTACGGCCCTGGGGCGGGTCAGCTTTTGGCGTCACGAACAGGATCTGGACAAGGCCCAGTAACCCTGGGTAACGTGTGCCTTGAAAACGGTTTAATAATAACTGAACTTTGCCGCCATTTTGAGCATTTGAAAAACTAACTGCGCCACAGTGAGGATGGAGATGCAAGGCGATGCTGATGCCGCTGGAGCAGCTGCAGCACCTGAAGCTGTAGCCCCGATCATGCTGCTTGCTCTGCCGTATGTCCCAGGGGCGGCATGGTTACCGCAATATGCTGGGGAGTCCAATACCCTAGCTGAATTTGGAGAAAAGATGTGAAATTTCCTGGATATATACTCTATACCTGACAAGCAAAAAGTGTCTGTTTTGCTGGGGCAACTGACGGGTGCAGCAGAGCGAGAGGTTAAATCCTGGCTGAATACAGATAAAAGGACAAAGACCCAGATATTTGCTAATTTAAAAGCTGCTTTTGAAACGCTTACTGCAGCTGAGTTAAGAATGAGGTTTTACAACTGCAAACAAGGACCGCAGGATAGCATACGGGATTATGCATTGAATCTTCAGGAGGCGCTGCAGGCAGTAAAGCAGGTAGACCCTAAAAGTGCACGAGAGGAAGATAAAATGTTAATTGAACAGTTTCTTGAGGGGCTACATTCACCAACTCATCAAACACAGCTGCGTCTATGGGTCACGGAGCATCCGAGTCTAGACTTTGTAACTCTGAAGAACCGGGCCATTAGAGCACTGCGAGTCCCTGTGACTACAGACCCCGCACCTCAACCGCGGCAAGCCATCACCTCTCCCTCAGAGGTGGCGTCCCTTTCCTTAACTCTAGCAGAAATCAATGGACAGACTGTAATACCTGGTGCCTCTGATGACTTGCGTTCCCAGGTACAGCAGCTGACAAAAGATGTAGCCATGCTCCTAAAGGCCATGCAACTGCAGCAGAAACCACAGTCGTCGGAGAGGATTCAGTTGGCTGACAGCCCTGAGGACATCCCGTGGATGCGAGGAAGAAGGAACCCACCGCCCAGAGGAAGACCCAACGACCGCTACGACTCGTCAGGACAGCCTATCTGCCGCCGTTGTAACGAGGCGGGCCACTTTGCCAGGTCATGTCCTTTAAACCAGCGACTCCTGAGGCAGCGGGCCGGCCACCAGGAATAAAACAACCAGGCCCATCAAACTGGCGCGATAGATATGTGGGAGGACGACCATTCCTATTTATCGTGCTAGATGGCATTCCCACACTTGCTCTATTGGACACTGGCTCACAAGTGACGACGATCCCGCATATCCTTTACAAAAGATTTTGGGCCAATTCTGAGCTCACTCGCCCAGACCCAGACCTTACTATATATGCTGCTAATGGACAGCCGGTATCACAAGTAGGATACAAGGAGGTGACGATAAAGGTGGGGAGGGAGGAGCTAAAGGGAGAAGGACTTATTGTGGTGGATACTGATTGTCGTGAAAGAAATCCAACAATGATATTAGGTACTAATGTTGTTGAAAATTGTCTAGGAGAAGTTCTTTTCTTGCTCCAGCAGGTTGCAGAAACTGCCAGCATCGGGCAGCAGAGGGTCCTACAGAAATAAATCAAAGCCCTTCTGCAGAGACAACAGGTAGAGTTGTCTGGTGGAGAAATCTGCAGTGTACGGGTAAGCGACCCATTCCCCATTGTGTTACCCCCAAGAAGTGAAGTGATGATTTGGTGTCGGGCAGCTATAGGCCTCAGAGGGCAGGATTACCAGGCAATGGTAGAGCCCATGAACTCAGATAGTAGGCCCACAGTCCTGGCAGCCAGGGGGATAGTTGATGTACGCAAAGGGAGGGTACCTGTACGAGTTTTAAACTGTGGAGAGGAAGAGGTCAAGCTACCCAGATATGCTACTGTTGCCAAGTTGTTCACTGTCAAGAACAACTCAATTCAGGCAGTGGAACCCTTGACCCCGTCCGACCAGGCAGAGGACAACAGCTCCAAGGGACAGCTGGAGGACTGGTGTCAGAAGCTGCATGTCGGCACTGATTCCACCCCCTCTTACCAAAGGCACGGAGTTTATCGGGTGGTGAAGGAATATGAAAGGGTCTTTAGTAAGCATCCATTAGACTTTGGGCGGATAAAAGAGGTACACCATCGCATACCCACGGGAGACCATCCACCTATAAAAGAGAGATACAGGCCTATACTACCAGCTCACCATCAGTGTGCTAAAGATATGTTACGGGAAATGAAGGAAGCTGGGGTTATTAGAGATAGTTGTAGCCCCTGGTCAGCCCCACTTGTCCTGGTAAAGAAAGATGGCACAATGAGGATGTGCGTTGACTATAGGCAGATAAACCGCAAAACACACAAGGATGCTTACCCGTTGCCCCGCATTGAGGAATCACTTGCTGCACTGAAAGCTGCTAATTTCTTTTCCACCTTGGATCTTACCAGTGGGTATTGGCAGGTTTCCATGGCAGAAGAATATCGAGAGAAGACCGCATTCACGACGCCGATGGGTCTGTGTGAGTTCAACAGCATGCCGTTTGGACTCTGCAATGCACCCGGCACGTTCAAAAGGCTGATGGAGTGTTGCCTGGGGCACCGAAACTTCGAGACTGAACTGATATATCTTGATGACATCATCGTGTATTCCAAGACGTATGAAGAACATCTGGAGCACCTGGCCGAGGTGTTTGAAGCATTGTCAAAGTTTGGTATGAAACTAAAGCCTTCAAAATGCCATTTGCTGAAGCCGAAAATTCAGTATCTTGGGCATATGGTCAGTACAGATGGTGTGGCACCAGACCCTGAAAAGGTCACTGCTATCAAAGACTGGCCAAAGCCAACAACCGTCAAAGAGGTGCGTCCGTTCTTGGGGCTGGTAGGATACTACAGGAGGTTCATAAAGGACTTCACAAAAATAGCGGCGCCTTTGCAAGATCTCCTGGTAGGCCAGACCAAAAAGGGCAAGACTTCCGGCCCTCCGTTTCAATGGGGTGAGAAAGAAGAAGACTCCTTCAAGCACATGAAGTGGGCCCTGACCGTTGAGGAAATCCTGGCCTACCCTGATTATAATCTGCCAGTAATGTAGGATTGGGAGCTGTGCTGTCGCAGGTGCAGAATGGCAAAGAACGTGTAATTGCCTTTGCAAGCAGGAAGCTCCGTCCTACTGAGAGAAACCCAGAAAACTACAGTTCGTTCAAGCTGGAATTCCTGGCCTTAGTCTGGGCCGTCACTGAACGATTCAAGCACTACTTGGCATCTGCGAAGTTTACCATATTTACGGATAACAACCCGCTTACTCACTTGGACTCCGCAAAGCTAGGTGCGCTAGAGCAGCGATGGATGGCCCGTTTGTCAAACTATGAATTCACCATCAAATATCGGGCAGGCCGCAAAAATGCCAACGCTGATGCATTGTCGAGAATGCCCCATTTACCAGATGCAGGAGAAGACTCGGATGAGCTAGAAGAGATGGAGCTGCCGGCTTTTCACCGCAACAGTGCATCCCAGTGTAACCAAGGTGTTAAAGGCAAACGCCAAGAGGCCACGCTGAACCCGCTACCTTACCACGGGTGGGAGGAAACGCAAGACAGCGATCCGGCTGTTCGATTAGTTAAAGAGCTAATAATCCAACCAGACTCAAGTCTTAGGGGCACTTTGCACACTGCGACATCGCAGGCCGATGCTTCGATGCCGAGCGTGATAGTCCCCGCCCCCGTCGCAGCAGCGATATGTGGTGATAGCTGGCGTAGCGAAAATTATCGCTACGCCAGCTTCACACACACACTCACCTGCCATGCGACGTCCCTGTGGCCGGCAACCCGCCTCCTTGTTAAGGGGGCGGGTCGTGCGGCGTCACTGCGACGTCACACGGCAGGCGGCCAATCGGAGCGGAGATGAGCAAGATGTAAACATCCTGCCCACCTCCTTCCTTCCGCATATCCTACGGAAGCCGCAGTGATGCCGGTAGTAGATGTTCCTCGCTCCTGCGGCTTCACACACAGCGATGTGTGCTGCCGCAGGAGCGAGGAACAACATCGGACTGTCGCGTCAGCGTAATTATGAATTACGCCGACGCTGCACCGATGATACGATTACAACGCTTTTGCGCTCGTTAATCATATCATCTAGGCTTTACACACTGCGATGTCGCATGCGATGCCGGATGTGCGTCACTTTCAATTTGACCCCACCGACATCGCACCTGCGATGTCGCAGTGTGCACAGTGCCCCTTAGCCCAGATGCCCCACCGGAAGCGAAGCACCTGTGGAAGGAAAAGAGCAGATTGTTAAACTACAGGGGTAGGCTATGCAGGCATTACATCAACCCCCGAACCTATGAGAGGGTGTGGCAAATTGTGGTACCGAAGAGAGATGTTCAGATGGTGCTGGAGGCGTACCATGACGGAGCAGGGCACTTCGGGTGGAAGAAGCTTGAGGTACTGTTACGCAACAGATTCTATTGGGTTGGCATGAGAACTACCATTGAGAACTGGTGCCGAAACTGTGGCCCATGCAACCTGAGAAGAAAGGATTGTGACAGTCAAAGAGCTCCACTACAACCAATTGTCACCAAGCAGCCGCTGGAACTTGTAGCCTTGGACCATGTGAAATTGACACCCAGTAGATCCGGTTATTCGTATGCCCTCACTATGGTGGACCACTATTCCCGGTTTCTGGTGGTAGTACCTGTAAAGGACTTGACAGCAAGAACCGCAGCGAGAACCTTTCAAGCCTACTTCTGCAGACTACATGGCTACCCGGAACAGGTGTTGACGGATCAAGGTTCTGCGTTCGAAGCTGAAGTATTCCAGGAGTTTTGCAACCTGTATGGATGTAAGAAAATCCCAACCACACCGAATCACCCACAGACAAACGGCATGTGTAAGAAAATGAACCAGGTTGTTATCAAGCTTTTGAAAACCTTGCCCTTGGAAGAAAGAAGCATGTGGCCAGAGAAGTTGCCTGATTTAGTGGACATGTACAACAACATCCCTGTGAGTTCCACCAATTGCACGCCAGCATACTTGATGAGAGCAAGACCCGGGAAGTTACAAGTTGACTTAGAAATGGGAATTGTTGTTCCTGAAACCAGTTCAACTAAAGCTGATTGGGACACTAAGCGCCAAGAGCAGTACAAAAAGGTACAGGAGTGCGTAGAAAAAAGCCTAGACCAAATTAGAGAAAGGCAAGAGAAAGATTATAACAATAATGCACCAGCTGCTCCTTTAATACCTAGAGAGATGGTTCTAAAAAGAAAAAGAAAGACCCATAAAGCTTGATGACCAGTGGGAAGCAGAACCATACACAGTACTGCCCTCTAAATTTGACAACAAGAAAATCTGCTTAATCAGCAAGGATAAGGGAAAAACGTCAGCGGCAGTTTCTAGAGACCACCTTAAAAAATGTCCTGAACAGCTGAAGCAAAAAAAAGTAATCCCCTGTATACCTCAACCTAAAGAGGAAATGAAAGAGAAGATGATAAGAACAGTACTTGGTGATTTTCCTGAAAGTTGGCCTCAGTACAATGGAGCCATAATTATACCATTATTGACTGGCGCTGAACCAGTAGAAGTCCCAGAAAGACTGGAAGAACCGGTCAACGTTTCAGAAGAACTACCTGTCGAAGTAGAACCAGAGAATCCTGCTATTGGGGATCCTGCCAGTCCTATGGTAAGACTAAGACAACATTCACGCATACCAATATTGCGTAGATCCTCATGCAGACTAGTAGATAGTGCACGCATAGCACCAGCACTAGGTACCAGTACAACGCACCGACCAGTTGAGACACAGGCATTACGTAGGTCTAGCCGTAGCAACTTTGGTCACCCCCCCCATCCCGTTATGTAGCAGATTATTAAAAAGAAAGTGTAGTAGTTAGTAAAATGTAAAAATATTTTGTTTGTTTATTGCAACTAAGTAAATTTGTAACCGTCAAGCGTGTTGAGCCTGCAGGACTTTTTGCATGAACTTTTGCATCTTCTTGAACTTTTATGGACCAATGGACCACAGAACTGGTAGTGGTCAAAAACTTTCTTATATTTACCATACTCACATTTTGCAGCGGAAGGACTGCATTTTTCTGTTTTATTGGTTTTTGTAATTTTTATTTTTTAAGACTTTGTACTACTCTTTATTGTTGCTAATGTTTTATAAGTTTGTGTTTCCAGTCCAGGAGTACTGAATTTAACTAAGGGGGAATGTGTCACCGCAGGGTTCAGTTGCCACAAATATACCTGTACCTGGGCAGGGAAGGATCTCCACATTAGGTAATCCCACATACAACATTTCCACTCCAAGCCTGGAGGGGGAGCTCTACAAGTCGAGTTCAGGTGAGGTCCCCTTTAAATCCAGGTTTGGAGGCGGAGTCAGAGAGACAATTGACAGTTGGAGAAAAGGAGACTGTGCGAGCAGAGAGTGAGGGAAGACATCAAAATGGAGAGGGCTGTGCTTAGCCCGTATGACTAACTGTGTGACCGACTGAGGGATCCAGAAGTGAGGCAAAAGAGGAGTGACCGGAGAGGTGGAGCCAGATTGGTTCATCCCCAAAGGAACAGCGCTGATTATCGGACACCGGCGTCTGAGATTGTGAGGGATCTAATCTGCCCAGCAATAAAGACCGGAGGCCAGGGAGACTGCAGATCTCCTGGCTGCAGCAGCACCTGAAGGCAAAGCCGCTACACAGAGCTTAGGGACCGCAGTGAGTACAGCAGTGCCCCTCAGAGAAGCTCCCGCCGCCTGCCATACAGGTGAAGACAGTGAGAGAGGGACAAGGTATAGCTACAGGCAGCCTAGTACCAAGGAGAAACATAGCGCAGCAGGGAGGCCACACAACTGACCTGGTGCAGAGATCCTGAACCGTTCCCAGATTAACCAAAAACTGTAACATCAGAAACTGAACCCCTTTTTAACACCTGCAAGTAAAATCTGGTCAGAGTTAATGAATTGGTGTGATGCACTTTATTTCTTCATCTGAGGAGCCATAGGCTGCTGCACTAAAGTGACAGTTGAAAAGGCTGTGAGGAAAAACGGCCGCCATATCTGTGTACTACTAAAACTGCCCTGGAGACCCCGCTTCACCTACGGGAAGCGTAAACAACTGGCTGCCTAACCATCACCCCTGAGGTCTGACCTGCAGCCCCAGTAACCATACTGGAACCGTAGGTGGCGTCACGAAATACTTTTATTTATTTTATTATTTTTTTATTTTATTTATTTATTTTTTTTTTATTATTTATCGACTTTCAGCGACCACCAGGGCCACGGAACCGGGCACAGGCCCCCGTGACATAATCCCATTAACCAACACCCGGAACAGAGTACCCCACGGCCCTGGGGCGGGTCAGTTGCAGTACTCTGAATCCAGCCACCTTGTTGCCTCTGGAGTGGGGGGGTGGTAGTGATAATCTGGGTGACATGCTAGTTGAGCCAGAACAGGAACATGAGTGTACAACTAATGTTCCAGGAAACAGCAGGCTTCAGTCATGTTACTGATGTCACACTAGATAATCCTGACCATGAGCTCTTTGTGGATGGATCGCGGTATGGCGTGGATGGCCGGGTTTACACCGGATATGCCGTTTCCCACCATGAAACTATATAAGCAGAGCCGCTGCCTCCACACGTCAGCCCAGGAAGCTGAACTCTAGCTGTGCCCTAGAAGAAGCCTGCAGACATGATAAAGATCTAACTGCCAACATTTATACAGATAGCTGCTATGATTTTGGCATTGCGCATGACTATGGACCTATATGAAGAGCTCAATCTTTCCTCACAGCGCCAGGCAAGCCTATCAAGAAATATGACTGTCAAGCAGCTGATGGAGGCCCTACCTTTACCCAAAAAAGTTGTCATAGTGAAAGTCAAAGGCCATGCAAAGGACAACTCAACCATAGCAAAAGGCAACCACCTGGCAGATCAGGCTGCAAAATCTGAAGCTTACAAACCAAGAGACAACACTGCCGGTGTGGCAGCTTAACAAACGGCTTCCACTATGGGCCCACCAGTTACCTATGACCTTCTCCAGAAGTTACAACAGGCTGGTCCTGAAGAAGTCACCAGATGGCAAGAGAAGGGAGCAGTGCAGTAACCAGATGGACTGTGGAACATGAGGAACAAAGTTTATCTTCCACGGGTTCTGTATCCCATGATGGCTCAAGCCACCCATGGCAACACCCACCAATCTAAGACTGCCATGACAGACCTCATCCACCACCATTGGTATGCGCCTGGATTTAGTGTTGCTGCAGAAAAATATGTTCAAGCGTTCAAGCTTGTCTGACCTATGCGCTTAATGTGGGACGCACCACCAAGACATGAATGAGACACACACCAAGACCTCTGTACCTCTTCCAGCGCCTCCAGATAGACTATATTCAACTTCCCAAGATGCAGAACTATGAGAATGTACTTGTATGTGTTGACCTCTTCTCAAGATGGCCAGAAGTGTACCCAGTATCTAAAGCTACCGCCAATGTTAAAGCAAAGAAACTAATCTCAGAACTTGTCTGCAGAAACGGGGTGCATGAAACCATAGAAAGTGACAGAGGCACCCACTTCACCGGAAAAGTGATGCAGAAAATAATGTCCGCCCTGGGAATGGAACAGGCCTTTAATACTCCGTACCATTCACAAAGTAGCGGTAGAGTAGAGAGACTGAATGAGACCCTGAAACTTTAAATCCAGAAAGCCATGGTGGAGACAGGCAGACCATGGACAGAATGCTTGCCCCTTGCACTCTTCTCAATCAGGTATACTCCCAAGAGAAAGACAGGCCTCAGCCCATATGATGATGAATAAATAAATGAGTCTTCAGCTCACCTGCTGCCCGGACTGCTCAGCCTTGCGGGTGCCTGGAATCCCACGGTCTATCCTGACCGGTAACAGAGATGCAGAAGGAAAAGGGAGGGGGAGAGATCCAGCACGAGTCCTCTTTAAGTTAAAACATTCGGTTCTTTATTAGAACATCTTTAAAAACATAGTGAAGACCGAAAAACAGCTTGGGTGGTAAAGGCACAATTCATGAGGGCTTTACGCGTTTCGGACTGACAATAAAACCAACTAGTCCTTAGTCATAAGTGTCTCATGAATCCAAAAAAGCTACTGAAATAGACTTCCTCATTAAGTGAGGAAAAGGGAGGGGTGGAAAAATGTTAATTACATCAGAAAAAGGAACAAGAAAAGCGAAGAAAAAAGGTGAAGATGAAGAGGCAGATGGGTATCTGAAAGTTCTCTGGCTCTATTCGATTAAAGCTGCAATTTCAAGCTATAATAAACATATATTCAGTGAACCATAATATATATTGATCAAAGGGTGAAAAAACCCCCCTACCGTCAGAACATCTTATATTATCGATTCCAAGGGACGGAAACTTAAATTCATTGCCCAAAAAGGGGGGTGGGGGGTGGGGGGGGGGAGAAGGGGTTAACGCGCTCAGCTGCAGACATAAAATCCCAAAACAACAAATCGGAAAACCATGCACATAAATACATTAGCACATAAGCATATAGGGGGAGGATATGTAATATATGGAGTAAAATATTCCAAATCTTTGGCTAATCATATGTGAGGAACCAGGAATGGGGGAGGGTGGTACAGGTGGTGGGGAGGGGGGGGAGGGCTGGGGGGGGGGGGAGTGGGGATCATAACCATTGATATGATTTATATAATTCTCCTTTTTATTAAATACGAATTTTATACCCTAATTTATTCTCATTAATATAATTGCTATTGTTCTCCTACTATTCATCTGCACCGCTCTTATGACCGCTATTCTTATGGTAGTCACCTCACGTCTGACAGCGAGTTAGATATCGAAAAGTAAAAGAACCGCATGAAAAAAACACATTATTAATCAAGAGACATGTGTGAGTATTAGTACGCAGGCCTGATGACTTAGCCTACAACCTATATGGTTGAAACACGGTATAAGGTCGGAACTTAAAGGTGAGAGTAGGACAGAATCTAGGATATAAAACGTGACCAAAAAAATAATTCTACTTGAATATGTGGCCATGATTGTCCCCGTTAATATAAAACATGTTAAATATTACATTTTCCAGCTATTCCCGGATTATTATTCATTTATATTATTACTTTTTTGTATATTCTATTTAATAATTGACTGCAAATTAGCGTATCACTAGGTGGGTAAAATTCATGAGGAGTGTATAAAGTTAGAACTTATATACCCCGATTATTCCCCGTTTTTTATATATAGACAAAAATTTATAACATTATAATTCAACCTAGGGTTAGCGCAAAAATACCCCAGAGAATTGATATTTTTATTAGTTTTTTATTCTATTAATTCTTTGAATATGGTCTAATATCATAAATCCTATATGGACTAAAATAGGGTATATTATTAATTCAAAAAAATGGAGTATTGGTTAGTAAGAGTAACTCTTACTAGCCAATGATTAAATGCCCCAAAAAAGACGCTGGAGAAGTCATTATAAATCGGAAGGCATGTATAGGATATTAATTCACAAGCTTAGTGTATTGTCTATAACTGGGGCCCAAATATGGGGATCAATGCAAATACGATCCTAAAGCACAAACTATTGTCACAAAAATATATATAGTAAATGGGGAGGGGGGGGGAAGGAAGGGTGGGTATATGTGTACGTGGGAATGGTAATTAACCATTGAGGAATGTGGAAAACGAGGTAAAGGAATAAATTGGGTGAGGGAGTGAATGAAAAATTAAGAAACATTATTATAGGTGACTCTATTGATTCTGGCATAAGTAGATAAATCCTAGGGCACAATGTGAATCGCGGCAGGAGGGGGGGGGGGGAGGTGAGGGAGGAAGGGGGGGAAACCTATATGGTATTCAATGTAATAATAATCTTACTGTGAAGTAGGCTTCTTATGGGTTCTGATATATGGTTAGAAAATGAAGCGCAAGTCAGAACGGTAATTGAAACCGTTTGGATACCTTGAGTCTAATTTCAAAATCCATTTTGCTTCGGCTATTAGTAGGGCTTTAAACCAGTCACCTCCCCGTGGAGGTCTAGGGATAAATTCCAAGCCCGTAATTTTCAAAGTAGTGAAATCCGCAGCATGGCATTCTATATAGTGCCTGGTTAACCCTGACAGGGAGAGTTTCCTAACTAATGCGGCGTAGTTTAATGAAGTCCTATCCTGGGCAGCAACAGGAATACGAATATGCTCCGAAATTCTGGTTCTTAAGGCTCGGGAGGTGCAACCTACATAGTATTTACCGCAGGATCCGCATGTGGCAACATAAACCACATGCGTGGAGGAGCAATTGATGAAAGATTTAATTGTAAAATTCACTCCATTATTTCCTGTAAAAGATTTATTGTTCTGCATAAATTTGCAGAGACCGCATCTGCTAGATCCACATTTGTAGGATCCTTGCACACTGAGCCAATTTTTATTCGATCTTCCAGACTTTTTGGGAGCATATCTGCTTGGGGCCACTAAATTCCCTACTGTACAAGCCCTTCTGGCCACTATATTGACTCCAGATTGAAGGATGTGGCTTAGAGTAGTATCCTGACACAACAGAGGAATGAAACGTAAAATGGCATGTTTAATCTGAAAAAAATCTGTACTAAAAGGTGTAGAAAATGTTATACGCTCGGTATTTTTGGGGGGTGACGGGCGATCTGCCAACAGTGCGGACCTTGTCCGGTTGTCAGCAATCGTACTAGCCCTTTTTATGATTTGATCCGAATAACCTCTTTTACTTAGTCTCCCCTTAATGCAGGTTGCCTCCTTGAGATAGGTCTCGTTCGTGGAGCATAGGCGTTTAGCTCTTAAAAATTCTCCCACTGGTAAATTTCTCAACGTATGGGGAGTGTGACAGCTAGTGGCATGGAGGGAGGAATTACCACTGGTGGGTTTTCTATAAAGGGCAGATCTAATAGAGCCTGATGTTGTATCCCCTGATAGCATGACGTCCAAGAAGGGGGCTGCCTCTAGATATAAATTCATTTTGAATTTCAGATTAAGGGAATTGCCGTCAAAATAGGTGTTAATGGCTTTCATGGTTTCCTGCGGGGTACTAGATGGATTTTTCTTACAGATTAAGATCTGATCATCTATGTACCTGGCATACCAGACAATGTGGTCCATAAAGGGGTTATTATCAATGTAGATAAACCGTTCTTCCCAATAAGCCATATAAATATTTGCCAAGGCACAAGAGAAACTCGCCCCCATAGGACATCCTGCTACCTGTAGAAAAAAATCCCCATTAAACTCAAAGAAATTATGTGTTAAAAGAAAGCCTGTAGCCATAAGGATGAATTCTTTAAAGGTATCATCAAAAGGGCTGTATTTTTCTAGATGGAAGTAGAGGGCTTGAATGGCTTCCCTATGCGGAATACTGGGGTAAAGTGACTCCACGTCACTCATTATCCAGTATGATTCCTCTGTCCAGGGAATTTTTTCTAAATTTTGTAGAAGGCTTTTTGTGTCCCTAATATAGCCCACCGTTCGTTTCACCAATGGTTGAATCTGGTGGTCTACCCAGTCGCTCAGGTTACTTAGTAAAGATTTAGTGCTGGCCACTATAGGTCTGAGTGGAGGGGGAAATGAATCTTTATGCACTTTAGGGAGGCCTTGAAAAATAGGGCATATAGGGGAGTCGACATAAATATTCCTGAGTTTTTTTGGGGAAAATACCCCATTCAAAGCCTCGTAGTAAGAGCGCTTGCAGCTGAGATGAAAATTCAGCTGTGGGGTCGCATGTAAGTTTCTTGTATGTAAATTCATCGCACAAGATTTTATTAATTTCTCTCACGTATAGAGCACTATCCAACACCACAACAGCGCCTCCTTTGTCGGCTCTGCGTATAACAATGGAATCATTATTCTTTAAATCGTTCAGAGCTTTCCTTTCTTTGGGTGTGAGATTATTGTGAGCTTGCGGTTTTTTAGCTAGGATATGTTTAATCTCAGACTCCATAAGGTCCTGAAAGGTGTCCATAATGGGGATTCTTGAGGCAATAGGATAAAAGCTGGGATTCTTGGTGGTAAAGGCCGATGGAATTGATGTTTTAATACAAGTATTACTTAATTCCTGCAAATGTGCGACCGCTATTTGCTCCTTGAGGCTCAGGAATAAGGGTATATCCGTGATGTTGTTGGATGGAAAATCAGAAGGATTGTCCCTAATTTCATTGTCATTATCGAAGAAATGTCGTTTAATTGTGAGATTTCTAATGAATTTATTAATGTCCGTGATGGTTTGAAAAAGGTCAGCTCTGTTAGTGGGAGCGAAGTTTAACCCCTTTTGGAGGATATTAATCTGAACAGAGTCCAAAATGGAAGCTGATAAGTTCACCACTGTATTATCTGGGGACTTAAGGTGACTTAATCTCTCCAATAGCGGCGTTTCCTGGATCTGAGATAATATCTTCTCCCTCCACCTTCTATGTTTTCTGCCCCCTCTCCTGGAGTGGCATTTTTTGCTGACAAGTTTTTTGACGCATGCGGAGGGTGGATGCTCCTGCCCGATTCGTATGAGCTGGTGCTATCATTGGCAGAATCGTTCTCCGTAGAGAAAAAATAAACGGATCTTCCATTCCGCTGACCCTGGTGCGGTTTCTTAAGGATGGATTTGGACTTGGTATTGAGATGCCAGGTGTATACTTGATTGGATTCGTAGTCCCTTGTGTCTCTTCTAAACTTATTTTGCTTTAAGTCCATAATGTCAGATTCCACCTTATCTACCGCATTCCTGAGTCGCTTATTCAACCTGTCAAAATCCGTGGGGTCATGCGTTTCCACCAGGTGGGTTTGTATTTTTTTAATCTGATCATCGAGACTCTGGATACATTTTCTTTCCTCTGTAATAATCAGATCCATGAGCTTTAACGAACAGGACGAGAGGATGGAATTCCAGCTCTCCTTGAATTCCTCAGAGAAAGAGAAAGTGGAAGACTTTTTTAGTCGCAAGCCCCTGGGGATCATTTGCTTCTCTGTATATTTCTGCAAGGTCATGAAGTCCCACCAGGTTTTCAGACGCTGGATGGAGAGCTTTTCTAAATCCCAGAAAGTATATGTAACTTCATCTGACTGGTGGTTAGTTTGTGCTTTAGTGGAGTTCATTTGTCCAGAAAAAACATCCTCCAACCTCTTTCTCCTTTCCTCACAGTCCAGAAAATCCAAAGTATCCATATTAAGGAAAATGAGGGAGTTGTGGTAGCATTAATAGTAGCACAAGAAATGCCTTATGAAAAAAATTTTTTTTTTTAATAAATCCAACCTCAGGGTCTTCACAAAAATTCGGAAAATATATATATATATATATATATATATATATATATATATATATATATATATATATATATATATATATATATATATATATATATATATATATAGGAGGAACAGTAAAAATAAACTGTATGTTGCCGCAATAAAGGCTTAAGCGTGTAAAGATGGATACACTTGAAAATGTATATAAATAATGTTAGACTCAGTCCGTGTCGAGGGCTGCAGGGAGCACGCAAGATAGGATAGAACAAGTCAAATGGTGATGAATAAATAAATGAGTCTTCAGCTCACCTGCTGCCCGGACTGCTCAGCCTTGCGGGTGCCTGGAATCCCACGGTCTATCCTGACCGGTAACAGAGATGCAGAAGGAAAAGGGAGGGGGAGAGATCCAGCACGAGTCCTCTTTAAGTTAAAACATTCGGGTCTTTATTAGAACATCTTTAAAAACATAGTGAAGACCGAAAAACAGCTTGGGTGGTAAAGGCACAATTCATGAGGGCTTTACGCGTTTCGGACTGACAATAAAACCAACTAGTCCTTAGTCATAAGTGTCTCATGAATCCAAAAAAGCTACTGAAATAGACTTCCTCATTAAGTGAGGAAAAGGGAGGGGTGGAAAAATGTTAATTACATCAGAAAAAGGAACAAGAAAAGCGAAGAAAAAAGGTGAAGATGAAGAGGCAGATGGGTATCTGAAAGTTCTCTGGCTCTATTCGATTAAAGCTGCAATTTCAAGCTATAATAAACATATATTCAGTGAACCATAATATATATTGATATATATTGATATATATTGATCAAAGGGTGAAAAAACCCCCCTACCGTCAGAACATCTTATATTGTCGATTCCAAGGGACGGAAACTTAAATTCATTGCCCCAAAAGGGGGGGGGGGGAGAAGGGGTTAAACGCGCTCAGCTGCAGACATAAAATCCCAAAACAACAAATCGGAAAACCATGCACATAAATACATTAGCACATAAGCATATAGGGGGAGGATATGTAATATATGGAGTAAAATATTCCAAATCTTTGGCTAATCATATGTGAGGAACCAGGAATGGGGGAGGGTGGTACAGGTGGTGGGGGGGGAAGCATGTTTTTTTCATGCGGTTCTTTTACTTTTCGATATCTAACTCGCTGTCAGACGTGAGGTGACTACCATAAGAATAGCGGTCATAAGAGCGGTGCAGATGAATAGTAGGAGAACAATAGCAATTATATTAATGAGAATAAATTAGGGTATAAAATTCGTATTTAATAAAAAGGAGAATTATATAAATCATATCAAGGGTTATGATCCCCACTCCCCCCCCCCTCCTTCCCCCCCCCCCCTCCCCACCACCTGTACCACCCTCCCCCATTCCTGGTTCCTCACATATGATTAGCCAAAGATTTGGAATATTTTACTCCATATATTACATATCCTCCCCCTATATGCTTATGTGCCCCCCCCCCTTTTTGGGCAATGAATTTAAGTTTCCGTCCCTTGGAATCGATAATATAAGATGTTCTGACGGTAGGGGTTTTTTTTCACCCTTTGATCAATATATATCAATATATATTATGGTTCACTGAATATATGTTTATTATAGCTTGAAATTGCAGCTTTAATCGAATAGAGCCAGAGAACTTTCAGATACCCATCTGCCTCTTCATCTTCACCTTTTTTCTTCGCTTTTCTTGTTCCTTTTTCTGATGTAATTAACATTTTTCCACCCCTCCCTTTTCCTCACTTAATGAGTAAGTCTATTTCAGTAGCTTTTTTGGATTCATGAGACACTTATGACTAAGGACTAGTTGGTTTTATTGTCAGTCCGAAACGCGTAAAGCCCTCATGAATTGTGCCTTTACCACCCAAGCTGTTTTTCGGTCTTCACTATGTTTTTAAAGATGTTCTAATAAAGACCCGAATGTTTTAACTTAAAGAGGACTCGTGCTGGATCTCTCCCCCTCCCTTTTCCTTCTGCATCTCAGCCCATATGAGGTGTTATTTGGGTTAGCCTCTAGGCTAGGGTTGTATTTTCCGCAGCAACTCCATATGCAACATGACAGGCTGTCTTCTTATGTTGTGGCACTTACAAAACGCTTGTCTGACATACAGTTAGGTCCAGAAATATTTGGACAGTGACACAATTTTCGCGAGTTGGGCTCTGCATGCCACCACATTGGATTTGAAATGAAACCTCTACAACAGAATTCAAGTGCAGATTGTAACGTTTAATTTGAAGGTTTGAACAAAAATATCTGATAGAAATTGTAGGAATTGTACACATTTCTTTACAAACACTCCACATTTTAGGAGGTCAAAAGTAATTGGACAAATAAACCAAACCCAAACAAAATATTTTTATTTTCAATATTTTGTTGCGAATCCTTTGAAGGCAATCACTGCCTTAAGTCTGGAACCCATGGACATCACCAAACGCTGGGTTTCCTCCTTCTTAATGCTTTGCCAGGCCTTTACAGCCGCAGCCTTCAGGTCTTGCTTGTTTGCGGGTCTTTCCGTCTTAAGTCTGGATTTGAGCAAGTGAAATGCATGCTCAATTGGGTTAAGATCTGGTGATTGACTTGGCCATTGCAGAATGTTCCACTTTTTTGCACTCATGAACTCCTGGGTAGCTTTGGCTGTATGCTTGGGGTCATTGTCCATCTGTACTATGAAGCGCCGTCCGATCAACTTTGCGGCATTTGGCTGAATCTGGGCTGAAAGTATATCCCGGTACACTTCAGAATTCATCCGGCTACTCTTGTCTGCTGTTATGTCATCAATAAACACAAGTGACCCAGTGCCATTGAAAGCCATGCATGCCCATGCCATCACGTTGCCTCCACCATGTTTTACAGAGGATGTGGTGTGCCTTGGATCATGTGCCATTCCCTTTCTTCTCCAAACTTTTTTCTTCCCATCATTCTGGTACAGGTTGATCTTTGTCTCATCTGTCCATAGAATACTTTTCCAGAACTGCGCTGGCTTCATGAGGTGTTTTTCAGCAAATTTAACTCTGGCCTGTCTATTTTTGGAATTGATGAATGGTTTGCATCTAGATGTGAACCCTTTGTATTTACTTTCATGGAGTCTTCTCTTTACTGTTGACTTAGAGACAGATACACCTACTTCACTGAGAGTGTTCTGGACTTCAGTTGATGTTGTGAACGGGTTCTTCTTCACCAAAGAAAGTATGCGGCGATCATCCACCACTATTGTCATCCGTGGACGCCCAGGCCTTTTTGAGTTCCCAAGCTCACCAGTCAATTCCTTTTTTCTCAGAATGTACCCGACTGTTGATTTTGCTACTCCAAGCATGTCTGCTATCTCTCTGATGGATTTTTTCTTTTTTTTCAGCCTCAGGATGTTCTGCTTCACCTCAATTGAGAGTTCCTTAGACCGCATGTTGTCTGGTCACAGCAACAGCTTCCAAATGCAAAACCACACACCTGTAATCAACCCCAGACCTTTTAACTACTTCATTGATTACAGGTTAACGAGGGAGACGCCTTCAGAGTTAATTGCAGCCCATAAAGTCCCTTGTCCAATTACTTTTGGTCCCTTGAAAAAGAGGAGGCTATGCATTACAGAGCTATGATTCCTAAACCCTTTCTCCGATTTGGATGTGAAAACTCTCATATTGCAGCTGGGAGTGTGCACTTTCAGCCCATATAATATATATATAATTGTATTTCTGAACATGTTTTTGTAAACAGCTAAAACAACAAAACTTGTGTCACTGTCCAAATATTTCTGGCCCTGACTGTATACTGCCGAGTTTACTCTTCTCTTCCAGATCCAAATTCTGTGGAAGGGAGCCATTCCTTAAAGCCTGGAGACTGGGAGTTGGTTAAGAGACACGTCAGAAGAGCCCTTGAGCTTCAATTTGATGGGCCCTTCCAAGTTCTGCTGACAACTGAGACGCCGGTAAAGCTCGAGGGAAAACCCAATTGGATCCATGCCTCACACTGCAAGAAGACAGCTGAGCCTGGGAGAGCTACTGAATGATGTGGACCTACACTCTGTGCCTTATTCTTTTTACCTTGGTAAATGGGGGCTCACAAAGGGCTAGGTCTCAAGAGAAAAAAAGTTGGGGAACTAGTTACTACTTTCTGGTTTAATACCTCTGGCCCTGTAGTTAGATATACATTTGATTTGTGCAACATAGTCACCTATCCTATGGTGAATTGGCAGCATGGAGACACGTATAGACTCGCCCAAAAGTATATGTGTGTCACTACTGCTGATGCTGGCTATGGGTGTAATTGTGGGTCCTGGAACATGGTGGGATGGAGCACTGGGGAACCAACTGTAGCCTGAAAGAACACAGACAGTAAAGGCAGGAACCCCCTTACTAGAATGACTCTGTTACAGCCAGAATACATGTCCAAACACTGCACAGAAGGGTCCTGTTCGACTTGTAAGTCTGGCAACTGTCTCCCCCTATAGAGAACCCCTCTGTTAAAGACGCTGACCTGTATGTGAATGGCATAGACATCCCAGGGGACACTGAACGTTTAGGACACTTATCTTAAGGATATCAGGGACCGATATAATTTAGATAAAAATGAGACCCCACAATTCGATACTAACAAAGACCCATTCTTAGTGCCCCTAACCTATGAGGATAAACTATCTGTAGAAAGGGGATACACAGAGACCAACTATTTGTTAGAATGGGTGAAATACTTTGCACTCACTCTGACCAAGATGGATTGTATAGTCTGCGATCTAGCAAGACCCCATTCTAGGCACACTGCCCTTCCCTATAAACAACCTAACAAACCCCATTGCTTTCTCCTGACTAATTAAGCTATTTTCTAATACAGAAGGAGAAAATACTTCAGAGTGTAACCTACTTCGGCAGTTGTATCCACCCATAACCCTAAAAACGTGAAAGCTAATGGAGTCGGCCCCTATCCCGGGAATTATACGTGTTTTCAGAGTTTAACCGATACCATTTACCTAAAGAGCTTAGGCTCCTCATACTGTAGCCCCATGACCACCAATAACTTGGTATGAGGCCATGCCCTCCTGACTCAGGCAGTAGCTAGAGCTGACTTGTGGTGGATGTGTGGGAATGGTGAACTTTATCCAATACTGCCAGTGGGGTGGAAGGGTACATGTGCTATTGTTAAGTTCCTGATGCCATTCCAGATAATGGCTTCAAATGCAGAAAAGCTCCACGAATATGCAACGAAAAATCAGAGACACAAGCGAGACACCAGCATCCCTACTTCTTTTGATCCTCACGTGTATATTGACTCTATTGGAGTACCAAGAGGAGTACCAGCCAAATTTAAAGCCAAAAACTAGATAGCAGTGGAACTTGAATCGCTATTCCCTATCATTACAGTGAATAAAAATGTGGACTGGATAAATTATATTACAATCAACAGAGATTTGTTAATTTAAGTAGAGATGCATTTCGAGGGATAACTGAAAAGTTGGGTTCTACCTCAACAATGGCCTTTCAGAATAGACTCGCCCTTAACATGATCCTCGCAGAGAGGGGAGGGATCTGCAAGATGGTTGGGGAATCATGCTGTACTTTTATTCCCAACAACACTGCCCCGGATGGTAGTATAAGTAAAGCCCTGCAGTGAATTGACGCTCTGTCCAATGAATTAGCTGAAAACTCTGGTATTAGCAACCCCATTACTAAGTGGTGAGAAATCATGGTTGGTAAATGGGATCTCTTCTTAGTAACACAGCGTATACTCTAGTGATAGTTCTGGTGGCCATTGCGGTACTTTATTGTTTCCTTGTACACTGTCTTTGGGGAATTGCCTCAAAAGCTACAGACAAGGCCACAGAGACAAGACCTGTTGCTGGATTGCACCCTGTGATAGTGAAAGATGGTGACTACTATGACCAACTGATAGATGCTAACCCTCACCAGTGCATGAATGTGGTATCCATATAGTTTCCTTGCTTGGTGTGTGCGTTTGTATATATTATATATATATATATATATATATATATATATATATATATATATATATATATATATATATGTGTGTGTGTGTGTGTGTGTGTGTGTGTGTGTGTGTGTGTGTGTGTGTGTGTGTGTGTGTGTGTGTGTGTGTGTGTGTGTGTGTGTGTGTGTGTGTGTGTGTGTGTGTGTGTGTGTGTGTGTGTGTGTGTGTGTGTGTGTGTGTGCGTGTGCGTGCGTGTCCATCCGACGGTGTGACAGGCAGGCCAATTTGGAGAATTTGTTGAAGAGGTGTAGGAAGGACGGCTTCTTCTATTAGAGGAGGAGAAGTATCTGGGGAAGTCTGTGTGCATGCAACCTACTGCCACAAAAGAAGGGAATTGTGAGAGCAGGATCTATTCTAAAGCGGGCTTTACACGTTACGATATATCTAACGAGATATCGGCGGGGTCACGTCGTAAGTGACGCACATACGGCATCGTTAGTGAGATTGTAGCGTGTGACAGCTATGAATGAGCAGAAATACTCACCTTCTCGTTCATCGTTGACACGTCGCTCATTTTCTAAAAATCGAATGTCCTGTTGTTCATTGTTCCCGAGGCAGCACACATCGCTTCGTGTGACACCCCGGGAACGACGAACTGCAGCTTACCTGGGTCGGCAATGCGGAAGGAAGGAGGTGGGCGGGAGGTTACGTCACGCTCATCTCCGCCCCTCCGCTTCTATTAGGCGGCCGCTGTGTGAAGTCGCTGTGACGCCAAACTTCCCTCCCCCTTCAGGAAGTGGATGTTTGCCGCCCACAGCGAGGTCATTTGGAAGGTAAGTACGTGTGACGGGGGGTTACAATATTGTGCGACACGGGCAAGAAATTGCCTGTTCTGCATAGACGATGGGGGCGGGTGCGATCGCAAATGCGACTGCACGATTGAAACGTGTAAAGCAGGCTTAATAAATATAAGACACTATCTTGTCTTTGTGTAAAAGTGTGTCTTGTCTGTCCTTGGAGCAAATCAGAGACATACACTGTTTATTTTAGCTAAGGGTCAATAGCCCCTTTGTTAGAAGTGAAACTAAAGCCCCCGTCACACACAGCGAGATCACTAGCAAGATCGCTTAAATGTCAAAGGTTTTGTGACGTATCAGAGACCTCGCCAACAATATCGCTGTGTGTGACAAGCAGCAGCGAGTGGGCCCCTGCTGCAAGGTCGCTGATCGTGACAAAACGATCAGGACCATTTTTTGCTAGTTGGTCTCCCGCTGTGCAGCACGCATCAGCGTGTTTGACGGCGGGAGACCAACAAGCGCCGGTTCTGAGTGTGCAGGGAGCCGTCGTTACACGGGTCGCTGGTGGCTGGTCGCTGTGGAGATCTGCCTGATTGACAGCTCAACAGCGACCATGTAGCAACGTACCAGCGATCCCTGCCAGGTTGGATCGCTGATACGTCGCTATGTGTAACGGGACCCTAAGAAGTTTAGGAAAACGAAACTAATGAATGTATTCCATGTGAAAATAGTACTAACATTTAGCCAGAAGGATATATATGTTAATGGTATCACTGTTTTGAAAGAGAGAGAGAGGAAGGAGATGCGCTGAGTAGTACCTGGTAACAGGGAAAGTTAATAATGACCCGAAGCTGCTTACCTTTGAGGGTTGTGCACCTAAGCACAACCCAGGTTAGTGTGATAAGGAGTCCCACTGAAGTCCTGAGCTGTGTGCAGTCACAGGGAGTCAAACCTTCCAGAGGGATAGGGTACCTTCACACTTAGCGATGCAGCAGCGATCCGACCAGCGATCTGACCTGGTCAGGATCGCTGCTGCATCGCTACATGGTCGCTGGTGAGCTGTCAAACAGGCAGATCTCACCAGCGACCAGTGAACAGCCCCCAGCCAGCAGCGACGTGCAAGCGACGCTGCGCTTGCACGGAGCCGCCGTCTGGAAGCTGCGGAGACTGGTAACTAAGGTAAACATCGGGTATGGTTACCCGATGTTTACATTAGTTACCAGCGCACACCGCTTAGCTGTGTGTGCAGGGAGCAGGGAGCTGCGCACACTGAGCGCTGGCTCCTTGCTCTCCTAGCTGCTGTACACATCGGGTTAATTAACCCGATGTGTAATGCAGCTACATGTGCAGAGAGCAGGGAGCCGCGCACACTGCTTAGCGCTGGCTCCTTGCTCTCCTAGCTGCTGTACACATCGGGTTAATTAACCCGATGTGTACAGCAGCTACATGTGCAGAGAGCCGGAGCCGGCAGCACAGGCAGCGTGAGCTGCAGAGGCTGGTAACTAAGGTAAATATCGGGTAACCACCTTGGTTACCCGATGTTTATCTTGGTTACAAGCTTACCTCAGCTGTCAGACGCCGGTTCCTGCTCCCTGCTCGCTTCATTTGTCGCTTTCTCGCTGTCACACACAGCGATCTGTGTGTCACAGCGGGAGAGCGCCTTTGAAGAAAACGAACCAGGGCTGTGTGTAACGAGCAGCGATCTCGCAGCAGGGGCCAGATCGCTGCTCATTGTCACACACAGGGAGATCGCTAATGAGGTCACTGCTGCGTCACAAAAAGCGTGACTCAGCAGCGATCTCGGCAGTGAGCTCGCTGTGTGTGAAGCACCCCATAGCAGGAAGGTGAACAACCCAGTGATTAGAATCACAAAGCCGTGATAAGATGTGAGCTGCCCAGTAACACAGCAGCCAGGGAGGGAAAACTGAAAGGGATTAGGGAAATTAAGGGAATTAACGGGATTCACTATTCCCAGAGCTGCTCCTGCCATCAATCCCTCAAGGGGATAAATGGATTGGAGATAAAAGTAAAACTGTCAAATAGGAGCGCTAAGGAGCAGGATATATAGGATACAGGGAAAACAAAAAAGTTTTTGATGCAAAAAACTTTTTTTATTAGATTAAACTACCCTCTAATGGCCTCAACGCGTTTCAACAGCATATGTTGCTGTCTTCACAGGTGATTTTTACATCAAAAACTTTTTTGTTTTCCCTGTATCCCATATATCCTGCTCCTTAGCGCTCCTATTTGACCGTTTTACTTTTATCTCCAATGGCATCACTGTGTAAGAGATAAGCTAAGCCAATTAGCAGGCTGCAATGTATATCCAAAGAATTGCCTATTTAACTGATGGGCTATGATATAATAAACATTCTTTTCTTTTTTGGAGACAAAGAGAGCTTCTTCTGATACTTTATCTCAGGGGAATTCTCTTATAGGTAGGTTCCTGATCTCTAGCATTTTAATTAGGTGCACATACAAAGTCTTGTTTGCAACTATGCTAAATGGTGACAACACACTACTCCCTGTTTAAAGAAGTATCCCTTAAGACCAGTCAAATCAATGGCCCTGACCAGAGATATAAAATATGTGCAGGCAGGGGTTCTAGTACAAAGGTCCTGCCCCTGTAACACTCCTTTATATCCAATCAAGAAAAAAGTTCCCTTAAGGCCACGTCTCACTAAGCAACGCTAGCTAGCAACATCGCTGCTGAGGCACGACTTTTGTGACGCAACAGCGATGTTGCTAGCGATGTTGCTGTGTGTGACATCCAGAAACAACCAGGCCCCTGCTGTGAGGTCGTTGGTTGTTGCTGAATGTCCTGGACCATTTTTTAGTTGTTGCTCTCCCGCTGTGAAGCACATATCGCTGTGTGTGACAGCGATAGAGCAACAACTGAATGTGCAGTGACCAGGGAGCCGGCTTTTGGGGACGCTGGTAACAAAGGTAAATATTGGGTAACCAAGAAGCCCTTTCCTTAGTTACCCGATATTTACCTTCGTTACCAGCGTCCGCCGCTCTCACGCTGTCAGTGCCGGCTCCCTGCACACATAGCCAGACTACACATCGGGTAATTAACCCGATGTGTACTCTGGCTAGGAGTGCAGGGAGCCAGCGCTAAGCGGTGTGCGCTGGTAACCAAGGTAAATATCGGGTTGGTTACCCAATATTTACCTTAGTTACCAAGTGCAGCATCGCTTCCACGCGTCGCTGCTGGCTGGGGGCTGGTCACTGGTTGCTGGTGAGATCTGCCTGTTTGACAGCTCACCAGCAACCAGTGTAGCGACGCTCCAGCGATCCCTGCCAGGTCAGGTTGCTGGAGCGTCGCTTAGTGTGACAGTACCTAAAGGTTCCCCTGATACATACAGAATGATACATGATTTGAGGGCTGCAAATGCTGGCTCTGAGGGTATAACATCCATTGTTCCAAACCCTCATACCTTACTCTCTCAAATCCTAGGGACTTTCAAATGTGTTACAGTAATTGAAAATGGCAAATGCATTTTGCTCTGTCTCTCTACACCCCGACTGTCAGTATCTTTTTGCCTTCATACATGAAGGGAAACCGTATGTATGCACAGTCCTCCCACAAGGAGGAATGAATTCACCTACCATTTATTCTACAGCAATAGCAGGAATTCAGGAACACAGACTACGCTATTGCAATACATGGATGACCTTTTGCTCTGTTGTCCAGATCAGACTTCCTGTAAGGAACCCATATTTTCTTTGCTATGTCTTCTAAGAGGGGAATGGTTGCAAAGCTTCACGTGAAAAATTATAGTACTACAAGCAGAAGGTGACATTTTTAGGTCACAGTTTTCCTGAAGGTACAAGACATCTGACTGAAGAAAAAACAAGCAGTCCAAAACTCTCCTTACCCAAATCACACCGGCAACTGCATACCTTTTTGGGCTTAGTGTCATACTGCAGGCATTGGCCAAGATCTGACTCCCAAATTATGCAACCACTTTTTGACAGTAAGGGTACCGTCACACTTTAGCGACACTCCAGTGATCCCATGTGCGTCGCTACATGGTCGCTGGTGAGCTGTCAATCAGGCAGATCTCACAAGCGACCAGTGACCAGCCCCAGCCACGCGTGGAAGCAATGCTGCACTTGGTAACTAAGGTAACTATCGGGTAACCAAGCAAAGCACTTGGCTTGGTTACCCGATATTTCCCTTGGTTACCAGCGCACACCGCTTAGCGCTGGGTCCCTGCACTACTAGCCAGAGTACACATCGGGTTAATACCAAACCGCTTTGCTTATTTACCCGATGTGTACTCTGGCTACGTATGCAGGGAGCCAGCACTGGCAGCCTGAGAGCTGCATACACTAGTAACCAAGGTAAATATCGGGTAACCAAGCAAAGCCCTTCGCTTGGTTTTGCGATATTTACCTTGGTTACAGCTTACCGCAGGCTGCCAAAAGCCGGCTCCCTGCACATTCAGATCGTTGCTCTCTCGCTGTCAAACACAGCGATGTGTGCTTCACAGCGGGAGAGCAATGTCCAAAAAATGAACCAGAGCAGTGTGTAACGAGCAGCGATTTCACAGCAGGGGCCAGATCGCTGCTCAGTGTCACACACAGCGAGATCGTTAATGAGGTCACTGGTGCGTCACAAAAACCGTGACTCAGCAGTGATCTCGCTAGCGATTTCGCTATGTGAGAAGTACCCCTAAGTCATCAGATCCCTTTGATCTCACACAGGAAGCTAATGATTCCTTCCATTCTCTCAAACTACTCATTGTATCAGCCCCAACCTTACGTATTCCAAATTATGATCAACCATTTTTGTTGTTCTGCACAGAACAAGAAGGTCAAGCGACAGCAGTCTTAACAGCAGCATGGTGACAAAAACCAATAGCTTACTACTCAGCACGATTGGACTTGGTTGTCAGAGGGTCTCCCACCTGTGCCTGTGCTGTAGCTGCTGCTGCAGTACTGCTAGAGAAAGCTTGTGAGATCACATTGACGTTTCCTTTAACAATTTACTCCCACACATGACATCCATGCTATACTTGTGCAAGTCTAATCATAACACCTGTCTATGGCCAGACAGCTCAGACTTTAATGTGCCCTAGTGATTCCAGAGTATGTCACCCTAAAAAGATGTAATGCTCTGAATCCAGCCACCTTTTTGCCGGTAGATTCAGAAAAGGGGGAATTGGTGACAATGATAGCAAGTGAGGAGGAATATTTTGACATGACACACGAACATGACTGCATAGAGCTAATGAGTCAGGAGACAGCAGGTTTTTCACATGTCTATGATAAACCTATTCCTAAAGGTACCGTCACACTAAGCAACTTACCAGCGATCCCAACAACGATAGGGATCGCTGGTAAGTTGCTAGGAGGTTGCTGGTGAGCTGTCACACTGCGACGCTCCAGCGATCCCACCAGCAACCTGACCTGGCAGGGATCGCTGGAGCGTGGCTACACGAGTTGCTGGTGAGCTCACCAGCAACCAGTGACCAGCCCCCAGCGCCGCGTGGAAGATGCTGCGCTTGGTAACTAAGGTAAATATCGGTAACCAACCCGATATTTACCTTGGTTACCACTGCACGGAGCTACACGTGCAGAGAGCAGGGAGCAGCGCACACTGAGCGCTGGCTCCCTGCTCTCCTAGTACAGCACACATCGGGTTAATTACCCGATGTATGCTGCAGCTAAATGTGCACAGAGCAGGGAGCAGCGCACACTGAGCGCTGGCTCCCTGCTCTCCTACTTACAGCACACATCAGGTTAATTAACCCGATGTGTCCTGCAGCTAGCTACATGTGCACAGAGCAGGAGCCGGCAGCACAGGCAGTGAGAGCGGGGGAGGCTGGTATCAAAGGTAAATATCGGGTAACCAAGGACAGGGCTTCTTGGTTACCCGATGTTTACATTGGTTACCAGCCTCTGCAGAAGCCGGCTCCTGCTGCCTGCGCATTTAGTTGTTGCTGTCTCGCTGTCACACACAGCGATCTGTGCTTCACAGCAGGACAGCAACAACTAAAAAATGGCCCAGGACATTCAGCAACAACCAACGACCTCACAGCAGGGGCCAGGTTGTTGCTGGATGTCACACACAGCAACATCGCTAGCAACGTCACAAAAGTTGTTCGTTAGCAGCGATGTTGCTAGCGATGTTGCTTAGTGTGACGGGGCCTTAATGCAGATTGAGTTTTTTGTAGATAGCTCCAGATATAACCTGGATGGGAGATTCTACATGAGATTCTGGATGAGAGATATGCAGTAGTTTGCTCACATGAGGTAATCCGAACTGAACCACTATCGCCACACATGTCCGCGCAGGAGGTGGAGCTAACAACACTCATTGAAGTACCGCGTTTTTTCAAAAATAAGACACTGTCTTATATTTCCCCCCCCCAAAAAAAAACGCTAGGGCTTATTTTTGGAGGAGGTCTTATTCTTGGAGAAACACGGTTGGGGGTAAGTTTACCCCCCAAAAAAGCAGGACACCCCCCCCACTTCCCAGGAGACTCATACTCACCAGACCCGGACATCTGCGTGGCTCCCAGGTCCTCCTGTGATCTCCGGTGGTTCTGCACGCCGTGTTCTCCTGCTGCTGGCTGACACACACAGACCAATCGCAGACACACACCGCAAATCACTCACACAGCATATCCCAGACACAAACAGAAAATCACACACACAGCAGATCACACACACACAGCAAATCACACATACAGCAGATCCCAGACACACACAGCAAATCACACACCAGATCACACAAACAGCAAATCACACACACAGCAGAACACACACACACACACACACACACACACACACACACAGCAAATCACACACACAGCAGATCCCAGACACACACAGCAAATCACACACACAGCAGATCCCAGACACACACAGCAAATCACACACAGCAGATCCCAGACACACACAGCAAATCACACATACAGCAGATCACACACACACAGCAAATCACACATACAGCAGATCCCAGACACACACAGCAAATCACACACACAGCAAAAAAGCAGACCCCCCAACTTCCCAGGAGACTCAATCACCAGAACAGGACTTCTGCGTGGCTCCCAGATCCTCCCTGTGATCTCCGGTCGGTGCTGCACACCGTCCTACCCTGCTGCTAGCTGACACACACAGCAGATCGCAGGCACACACAACAGATCACACACACACACACACACACACACAGCAGATCACACACACACACAGCAGATCATACACACACAGCAGATCACACACACACAGCAGATCGCAGGCACACACAGCAGATCACACACACACAGCCGATCGCAGGCACACACAGCCGATCGCAGATACACACAGCAGATCACAAACACACACAGCCGATCTCACACACACACACACACACACACAGCCGATCGCACACATCACATCCAGCGCTTACGGCCGCAGGGAATGATGAGAGCAAGTCACGTGTCCCGCCGCAGGTCCTGGACGTTACGCTCCACCGCACTGCCTCTCAGGATTCTGCCGGCGAGAAAAGATCGGTGTCGCTGGATGAGGTGAGTGTGTATGCGATCCGATGTGTGTGCGATCCGATGTTTGTGTGTGTGATTTGATGTTTGCGTGTGATCCGATGTTTGTGTGTGCGATCTGATGTCTGCGATCTGATTATGTGTGCGATCCGATGTTTGTGTGTGAGATCTGTGTGTGTGTGAGATCTGTGTGTGTGTGTGTGTTTGTGTGTGAGATCTGTGTGTGTGTGTGTGAGATCTGTGTGTGTGTGTGTGTGTGAGATCTGTGTGTGTGTGTGTGTGTGAGATCTGTGTGTGTGTGTGTGTGTGTGTGAGATCTGTGTGTGTGTGTGACAGACAAAGATAGATCTGATGAGTGCGGGTGTGTGATCACTACAGGTCCTGCCGCTCAGTGTTTGGTGAGTGTAATTGCTGGGTGCCGCTATCTATAATGAAGTGTCCTGCAGTATTTGTAACCTTTTTCAGCTGCACGGACACTTCATTATTGATCCGGGACTAGGGCTTATTGTCGGGGGAGGGCTTATATTTAAGCCTTGCTCCGAAAATGCTGAAAATCCCTGCTAGGGCTTATTTTTGGGGGAGGGTTTATTTTTGGAAAAACACGATATATAGAGCAGGATCAGGTAGGAAAATTAATATTTATTCACTCAACTTACAAATTTGGGATCTGCCATGATTTTGGCCCCTATATGGAGAAGTAGAGCTTTTCTTTCGTCAGCTGGTAAGCCTATTAAAAATGCAGACTTAGTAAAAATGGTTAATGGGGGCACTGATGTTACCAGTCCAGGTTGGCATAATTAAGGTGAAAGAACACACAACAGGAGGAAGCGGGCAACAGAAGGGTGGATGCAGCTGCGAAAACAGCAGCAAAGGCTGCTTTCACACTTGCGTCTTTTTCAATCAGTCACAATCCATCGTTCTGAGAAACAACTGAATCCTGCAGAGCTTCAGTTTTTCCACATAGACTTGTATTAACGATGGATTGTGACTGATGGCCCTGCATTGCATCCGCTATTTGACTGATCAGTCATGAAATGACTGACAGTCGGGCGAAAGCAACGCAGAATGTAACGTTGTTTTTTGTGGTGTAAAAAAAAAAAAACCGAACCGCGCAGAATTTCATCGCCATCAGTCATAGTTATAATGGAAGCCTATGGGCGCTGGAATCCATTGGAATCCGTTAAATTACTGATTCCGGCGACGGATCTGTTTTTAGCAACAGAGCATGCTCAGAAGTGGAAATTCCTTTCTGGTTAGTACAAAATTCTCTGTCTGTCGGTCAGGGTCTCTCTCTCTGTTGATGTCGGTCTCTCTCTCTCTGCCGGTCGGTCTCTCTCTCTCCCTCCTTCATACTCACCAATCACTGGCGCGGCGTGGCGCTGCAAAGCTGTCACACTACTCCCACGGCTTCTCCTGCTTTTGAAAATGCTGGCAGCTCATTATTCCATCTCGTATTCACTGCTTCCCCCGCCCATCGGCGCCTATGATTGGTTGCAGTTAGACACGCTCCCACGCTGAGTGACAGCTGTCTCACTGCTACCAATCACAGTCAGCGATGGGCGGGTCTATATCGTGCATGAAAATAAGTAATTAAACAAAAACGGCATGCAGTTCCCCCCCCCCCCCAATTTTCATATCAGCCAAGGTAAAGCCACACGGCTAAGGGCTGTTATTCTAAGGATTCTCATCCCGATTGCCCTGATGCGGTGGCAAACGGGGTAATAAGGAGTTAATGGCAGCCCATAGCTGCCACTACGTCCTAGCTTAGTGATGGCAGGTGTCTATGAGACACACCCCATCACTAAACTGTAGTGAAAGTAAATAAACACAAACACCGAAAAATCCTTTATTTGAAATAAAAGACAAAAAAAACCCTCTTTCACCAATTTATTAATCCCCAAATATGCCTCCAGGTCCGGCGTAATCCACACTAGGTCCCACGACGTTTTCAGCCCTGCTACATCGGCAGCTGACAGGAGCAGCCATAGAACACCGCCGTTCGCTGAGAGCTCCACAGAGAAACTGAAGTGAGTCGCGGTGTCGGCAGTGACGTCACTCAGTTAATGCCGATGTGTGTGCTGTCATGATGGGGGCGGTAGTGCCTGTGTGTGTGCGGTGATGATGAGGGTGGTAGTGCCCGTGTGTGTGTGGTGATGGTGGGAGAGGTAGTGCCTGTGTGTGTGCGGTGATGATGGGGGCGGTAGTGCATGTGTGTGCAACGATGATGGGGGTGGTAGTGCCGGTGTGTGTGCGGCGATTATGGGGGCGCTAGTGCCGGTGTGTGTGCGGTGATGATGGGGGGAGCGGGGGCTTAATGAGGATACGAAGGACAAAAGCCAAAGGACTGTTGAATATGCACACACAGTCCTATTTCTTCAAAGACTATGCCATATTTAGCCTTACCTCTAGAACCACAGAAGGTATTGATAACAGACTGCATACACAATGTAACTGGGACTCAATCTTGATTTTGGGGAAAAGATGTACCATGTGATGTAGCTGCCCCACTGACTATAGCTGAATGGGTCACTAATCCCTGGATCCAGCTAAATATCATACGGCCTAAGGGACAGTCATGGTGGATGGAGTACGATCCGGACATTACTTTGGTAACTATTACCTGCAAAGACTAAGATCCCTCATTCAGGCCCCATTCCCTGTGATGGATCATGATTCAGTCTTCAATACAATGGTGAAGGAATTGTGGAAAAGACAATAACATATACATATATATATACATATATTTATATATATATATATATATATATATATATATATATATATATACGCACACATGATTTAAGCAGCTGCTAAAGCAAACAATATTTTTAGGGTGTATAAAAAGAGAGATTAGATCCCGTGATACCAACTTATTGTTACCCCACTATAAATCACATGTAAGGCCACATCTGGAATATGGGATCCAGTGTTGGGCTCCTCATTTTAAAAAGGACATTCAGAAGTTAGAGTTAGTTCAAAGGCGGCTAACTAGACTACTACAAGGAATGGAAGGCCTCCCATATGATGACAGGTTGAAAGAGTTAGATATATTCAGCTTAGAAAAAAGACGTCTCAGAGGAGATCTCATTTATATGTAAAAATACATGTGTGGTCAATATAAAGGACTGGCACATGACTTATTTCTTCCAAAGACAATACTAAGGACCAGGGGGCATACACTGCGAGTGGAAGAAAGGCGATTCCGACAGCTAAATAGGAAAGGGTTCTTTACAGTTAGAGCAGTCAGACTGTGGAATGCCCTACCACAAAAGGTAGTAATGGCAGATACTATAACAGCTTTTAAAAAAAGGGCTGGATGATTTCCTCACTACACAAAACATTGTTGGTTATAAATGACTTAGTGACCAAATGTAGAACTGGTGGAGGAAGGTTGAACTAGATGGACCTAGGTCTTTTTTCAACCTAAGTAACTATGTAACTATGTAACCCAAGACAATGAGACCGTGTATCAGAAGGGTATTGAGGTCTGTAAGTCATCATCTACCAGTATGTTATTGAGGGGAGAGCGGGGTAAATGTATCTCTGGTATGAACGGAAAACAAATGAACAATACATGGTGTCCTCAAAGTCATGACGGGGCTTCTGAATTTGCTCCATTGCGTACAGACCTGCATGCAAATATTATTTTGTTTATTGCTTTATAAAGCTGTAAAAGCATTGATATATGTATTACCGAAGCTACTGAATAACGTATGTGTCAAGAATTCCAGTATTGAACCATCTGTAGTTTATTACAGACCCCAAATGGCCTCCGCTGACAGGGAGTAGGTGTTCACACTGAGGGTGGGTGGGTGAAGTGGTAGTAAGTCCCCTTATGGGTACCAGGCCAATGAGTCAGAAGCCCCTGTGTAGATACCTACTGACCCTATGGTGAAGGTTATACCATTTCCAAAAGGGGGAAAGTGATCTATATTTCTAGATTTTAAATATTTTATTACTACATTAGTACATTTTGTTTAAGTACATAGTAGCCACAATCTAGTCTGAGTCTGAAAATTCAAAAACTCATTTTTGTTTAAAATATTTTCTTGCCTCGTGGTTTCTTCCACTTTGCTCTTCCTTTCTTCTTTCTTTCTCTCACTCTTTGATACTTTCTCTATTAGACGTTTTTCTTTTGTAATAAGCCTCCTTTGTGTGGGGGCGGGGGGGTAGGGGTTTTCTTGCATGAGGATTTTCTGTGCTTGATACATCTGATAATTGTCATAACGAAGTAGAAGAGAACCACCCTTTTGGCTTTTTATTTTTTTGTTGGACTTCGTGGCCCCTATATTCTCAATTTGGTATGTAAGATGTAATTACGTGTTGTGACCTGTTCTGCTTTTCATGAAAACCAAGAGAATATTTAAAATTCGAAAATATTTTCTTATCTCATATGCAAGACTCTACATTTCTGGGTTTCTGAGACTTAAAAGTCATATGACGCAGCAGGAGGGGTTAACTGCTAAATTTCCACTAGAAGCATTTATGCAATATCACATTGGTCTGTAAATGGTATAAATTATCCGTGCAGTGTTAAATAAACAGAAAACTGATTTTGCCTACAAGTGTGCATCATCCTTTTCTCCAAGCACTTGCTATTAGGACTGAACGGATCCGAACTGTAAAAATACGGATCTGCGCGGTTTCAAAGATTGCCGGGTGCCGGATCCGGAATTCCGGGTGCACGATCCGGATCCAGCACTGGCGAAAAATATTGAAAAATAAAGTAAAACTGGAATAAAACAGCATTTCACACTTACCGAGACTCGATGTCATGGCAGCGCACTGCTTCCGGATCGCGCATTCACTTCCTGTACATGGCATACACACAGCTTTCCGTGTTTTCCGCGCCCACCGGCTGTCCTCCCGTCTGTGATTGATTGCAGGCACACATGCCCCCAGCCTGTGACTGTATCTGCCTGCCATGCAGTCATCGTGGCTCAGTGATTGTCTGCACAGCCAGCGGTCATTGGTTGTGTTATGTAGCAGAGCTGAAGCGGCGTGGGACCTCGTGTGGATTACACCAGACCTGGAGGGCTGTGTTGGGTGTTAATAAAAAGGTGAAGGAGGGTGTGTGTTTTGTACTTAATTCCAAATAAAGGATTTTTTTCTGTGTCTGTGTTTATTTACTTTCATTTACAGGTTAGTGTGATGCAGGTATGTCATAGATGCCTGTGCCATCACGGACCTAGGGCTTAGTAGCAGCGGTGCGCTCCAGGGCAATCGAGAAGAGGCAGTAAAACACCGGGTTTGTCACATCTAATAGATGCGGCAATACCGGGCGGCTGCGGGCTGACACTACCAGCCTAAAATTAGGGGGGACTGCACGTCGTCTTTTTTTAAAATTTATATAAATAAAAGAAAAACAAAACGCATCACCGGCACAGAGGCGCACACTTCTGACAGGAGCATGCATGTGTTTCTAGGTACATGCACGCTCATGTTCAGAGAGCGCAGGCTGTGCCGGCTGATGTCATGTCAGACTTGTACGAGTCTAACAGCACATCACCGCCACAGCAGCGCACACTTCTGACAGCAGCGTGCATGTGTTTCTGAAAGACATCTACGTTCACCATACTGACCCGCAGACACTTGCACTGCTTTCCCCGCCCACCGGTCGTACTGCCGCTTGTGATTGTTGCAGTCAGCTAACACTCAGGAAGGGGGATACGTCTAACTGCAACCGATTACACACGTCGGTGGCCGGGCAAAACAATCAATATTGAATTTTCGGCTCTGGAAGGGAAAAGCGTAACCCGGAAGGAGTTTCCTGCCATGACACCGCCTGGGTGAGTATACCACGCGCAGTCCTACCCCTCTATCCCCTCCACAAACGTTTTTAATTTCTGGATTCTGGTTCCCATAGACTTATATGGGCACCGGAATCCGGAGCGGATCCAGATTTTTTAAGCAATCCGGCAGTGATCCGCCGGTCCCGGATTTTCTCGGATTCGATCAACTCTACTTCTTATCTATGAGGCCTCACTGGTGATGCCGTAATCTGACCTTTGAGCCAGAGAAGCACAGCTACAATAGGTGGAATCATTGAGGTGTTGCTACTCTCTAGTGATTGCATTTTTAGTGTTCAGCTTCCCCATTTTGGTGTCAGTTGTACTTCTTGCATGTAATGCAGTGTGAACGCCTGTGTTTCTGATTTCTGTTTTCTAACCCAAATGGACCTTTGTTTCTCTCTTCCTCATTTTCTGCCCCTTGGACCGGTTCCTGTTTTTGCTTCTGTATATTCCCTGGATCCTACTCTCACTCTCCTAGTATACCTGACCCTGGCTTGTTTTCTGACCACGTCTCTGGATTCTTCTGAAGTACTGCGACCTATCTTTGAACGGACTTCGGATTTTCTGACCACTCTGTCATTTCTATCAAAAAAACGTTGTGACTGTCATCTTAGTCTGTTTGCCGTGAATCTGCACATTCAGTGTCACCTTGCCTCTGTAGTGACTAGCATCACACTAAGCCCCTATATAATGCTATTCACTGATTAGGTGGCAAAAAACTGATGACCGATTCCCCTTAATTGTTCCCTTAGCGGACTTGAACCTGAAACAGTCTCATCACTTGTTCTATATACAGCAATGCCACAGCATTGCTGTATATAGGAGACATTACAGTCTCAGTCTATGAATGCGGACCATGGGTTTGTTTTCCTAGGAGTAATGTGATAAAAAGCACAACGGCCTTCAGCTCATCCCTGACTTTCATGGTAACTCAGTGTCACTGCCGGCACTCCTTAAATGCTGATAACAGAGTTTGATAGCAGCATGTAATAGGTAAACAGCAGCAGGTGGAGACCTGCTCCACCTGCGGATGTTAGAGATACATGTCAGCTGATTAAATTAGACAACATGTTCAAGGAAAAATGTGGGCTCGGCATGCAAAGCAGGGAGATGACCCATAACGGACACAATATGTCATGGGTCGTTAAGGGGATAATTTCCCGAAGGAGTATTGCATGACCTATAAATTTTCTCACAATGACATGTCACTCTCCAAGAGAAACTTTACCCCTTACAAACCAAACAAAAATACAAAAACTCCAACGCAGATTGTTGGCCTTGGTCTGCAGTGCCACAAGACAAAAGGTACTAACAATATTTTAAAAGCAAAATATTAAATGACTATAAAAGTAACCATAAATGTACATTACCTGGTATATCTGGCATTCTTCGTAATTTTAATTCTTCAATATTTGATGCAATGGTAAACTTAAGGGATCCAGTTAAAATTGCAATGCCAGTTCTGTATTCTGAATGAAATACCTGAGCTTCCTGAACATGGTTTTGTTTAACATCCTAAACAAAACAAAAACACATGATCCAAAAGGTTAAATTAACAGTAACGTTACAATGCAGATATAGCATACCATACTTTTTATACTATAAGATGCACTTCCCCCCCAAAATTTTGGAGAAAAGAGAATTGTGCGTCTTATACTCCGGATGAACTTGGCTGTGGAAGGGGGCTTGTGGGGTGAACAAGTGGGTCACAGGAGGAGGGAACAGGGTCACAGGAAACAGGACTACAGACACAATGCAGTAGCTAGCGCTGGGGCTAGCAGTGAGTTTGTGACCACTATTAAAGAAAATGAACATTCACTGCTCCCCATGCCCATAATCCCAGGGACGGAAGCAGAATTATATTCCGGCAGCTAACGTCGGTGTGTAACTAGGCGCGCATGGCTGTTAGGTAGTGGTATCAGAAGAGGACATCACACACCGGGGGAGCAGATGGAAGGCGATTAGAATCGTTTATTTTTTTTCTTTGTGTGGTGTGATTGGAGACATACACCAGGATGAATCCATGATGGAGATCATACAGTGGGGGAAATACGTATTTGACACACTGACGATTTTGCAAGTTTTGTCACCTATAAAGAATGGAGGTCTGCAATTTTTATTGTAGGTACACTTTAATTGTGACAAACAGAATTTAAAAAATAAAGCCAGAAAATCACATTGCATGATTTTTAAATAATTAATTTACATTTTAAAGCAGGAAGTATTTGTTTACCTATTAACTAGGAAGAATTCTGGCTCTAAGGTTATGTGCCCACGATCAGGACCTGCTGCATCCTGACCTGCGAGGCCGCAAGTCTCCTCGGCAGGAGATCACAGCTGTCCGTGCCAAACATCAGGGTTCGGGGAGCTGCGGTCTCTCGCTTGTGTTCTCCCTACGAAGAATGCTTGCAACTCCGCAGCAAAGAATTGACGTGCTTGCGACTTGGAAAGACGCACCGCAAGACAATTTTCACTGCAGGCCGAACACGCACAGTGGGCATGGGATTTCTACAAATCCTATCCACTGTGCTTGTATTGTACAATGCAGCATTTTGGACGCAGCAAAACCACTCTGCATCCAAAACACTGCAAATACTGATTGTGGGCACACACCCTTAGAGACCTGTAATAAATTATTTATTTATTTATTTATTTTTTTAAACTCTGCTCATTAGCTTTATTAATTGCACCTGTTTGAACTAGTTACCTGTATAAGACACCTGCCAACACACTCACACTCCAACTTCTCCACCATGGCCAAGACAAAAAGCATTCTAAAGACACCAGGGACAAAATTGAAAACCTGCACAAGGCTGGGATAGGCTACAGGACGATAAGCAACAAGCTTGGTGAGAAGGCCACAACTATTGGCGCAATTATTAGAAAATGGATAAAACACAAGATGACTGTTAATCTTACTCAGTCTGGGGTTCCATGCAAGATATCATCTCGTGGGATAAAAATGATTCTGAGAAAGGTCAGGAAATAGTCCAGAACTACATGGGAGGACCTGGTCAATGACCTGAAGAGAGGTGGTACCTCAGTCTCAAACATTAACGTTAATTAATAACACACTACACAGTCATTAAAATTCTGCAGGACATGCGAACTCTCCCTGCTTATGCCAGCACATGTCCAGGCCCATTTGAAGTTCACTGATGACCATCTAGATGATACAGAGAAGGCATGGGAGAAGGTCATATGGTCAGATGAGACTAAAATAAAACATTTTGGCATCAACACTACTCAGCGTGTTTGGAGGAAGAAGAACGATGATTCCAACTCCAAGAGCACAGTCTCAACCGTGAACCATGGGGGTGGAAACATCATACTTTTGGGGTGCTTTTCTGCAAAGTAGCCATGGCTGACTGCACCTCATTGAAGGGAGGATGGAATATTTTTATTTATATATAAAATATACAGTGATAAACAAAAGAGTAACAAAGTGTCACTTTTGAATTTTAGGCTTCATATCTTACCATCCATTACATCTTTGAGCGAGAGACTACCATTATTTTATAGACAATCATCTTGGCCATCTCACACATAAATTTGACTTGCAACTATTTAGCATATGATTAGTGTCATGAACAGCCGAGGGAGTCACTCAGATATCCCGCAGCTGTTCGCTAGTTTGTCACAAACACGACTACTCTCTAGCGCCCCTCCTTGTCTGCAGGCCACCTTTGGTACTGCAGGACAATGCATAAGATGAGGCTGCTGAGCTGATAATGCCAAATATTGGAGGTCTCACAGCAAGGGTAAATGTATATATCACTGATTCCCGCTAATGGAATATATATATATATATATATATATATATATATATATATATATATATATATATATATATATATATATATATATATATATATACATATATACATATATACACACATACATACATACACCTCTGTACCCTTTATGATAGCACTCCAATAATTCTATGCAATAACAAATTACGCTGCCACCACCCAGCTTTTCCGGGATAGCTGGGGACCAGTTTCAGATAGCATAAGGCCCTTTGGGTTTTTGGATTCGTATATAAAGCATAAGGAAAGAAACTATTAAATTTTTATATATTTAATCCGAAAATAGGCAGTGTTTAAAAAAAAAAATATACAGTGGTACCTCGCTTAACGAGTAACCCTCTTAACGAGAATTTCGCTTAACAAGCAAAGCTTTCTGTAAATTTATAACCCGCTTTACGAGAAAGCTTTGCTGTACGAGCGAAATTCTCACCGCACACACTTCCGGTTTCGTCCATGCACCACACTCTGACCCGCACTTGCAGTCCACACAAACACACACATGTTCGCACAAACACACACAAACAAATACGCACGCGCACACATACAGTATTATGCTCACCTTACCTTCCGTTCCACCGCTGGTCTGATGGTTCTTGTAGTTCCCGGGTACATCGCGACGTCAACGCGGCGAACTACAAGACCCAGGAGGCTTGCGATGGAACGGAAGGTAAGGAGAGCATATAATATAACATAATATGTTTACCTTTCGTTTCATCGCCGGCCTACTGGGTGCTGTAGTGCGCCGCTGCGCTCCAGTCCATGCTGTGTATCTGCATCCATAGCGACGAGGGAGGAACTTCCTGTCACCGCTAATGAAAGGCAGAGCGCTGGCCAATCAGAGGCAAGCGGCTCTGCCTTTGACGTCAGCGCTCTGGCCGGGAAGTTCCTGCCTCGTCGTTATGGTAACGCGTTACACAGCCCGGCCCCGTACCAGAGAACAGCAAGTCCCAGCAGACCGGCGATGGAACGGAAGGTAAGGTGAGCATATAATATATGTGCGTGCATGTGAGTTTGTGCGTGTTTGTGCGTGTTTGTGCGTGTGTGGAATGATACAATAGGGGACCAGGATGGGACATTTTAGAAGTTGTGGAACGGATCGTCAGCATTGCAATGATTTCCTATGGGAAATCTTGCTCTGCTGAACGAGTACCTTGATTAACAAGCACAGTCCCAGAACGGATTGTTCTCGTTAAGCAAGGTACCACTGTACAAGAATTTACAAAAGGGAGCAATACAAATACAGTATAGACAGTTACATTAAAAATAAAAGGTATAAACGTGAAACTTACTAAGCTCGTGCCATAGAAGCGACGTCCAACTTAGGGAGTGGAGGGACTCCAAGAGAAGAAGATGTTATAATCAGCCAGCATCACCCTTTCTGATGCCCTCCAGCCTGACTGACTGCTCCCAGAAAGGAGCTAGTTCCTTTTATGCCTTAGGTAACCCCCCTTCTGTGGCCTCATTTTACAGGCTCCTGTGGGCTGTGCTGAGATGGTCACACAGTTCCTTAATTGTAGGTTTTTTCATATCTTGGCCCCTGGGCCCCACAGGTGAAAGATATTAGCGTCATATTTTATATCTCGATTTTACATTTACATAGACACCAAACACAACGCCTCTAGCACGATTTTACTGGCCAATACTAATTTTTCATGATACCGGCGATCTCCCCGTCAAGCGAGACGGTGCGCTGGGTTCAGCACAACACAGGGATTCTGGCAATATGTTTTTTAATTTTCTAGCATTAACGTAGCGCTTAAAAACTGCTTTGGAAGTTATTCCCTCCAACAGCACAAAGGATTGTCTTTCTCTGCATTTTTTGGTTGCTGTTCTGCCATCACCCACAGTCATAAATACCTAAGCTTTCAGGCCGATCAGATAATCGTCATGACGATCTGTGGCTGACGGTGGAAAGGAGGGGGGTGAAGACCCTTCAACAGTTTTACATGACAGTTATGCAGATCCTTGTGATGTAACTTGATTGTTACTATATTGCTCCTGGTGTTTGATTTTTATTCATTCATGTATACTACAAATTCTAACCTGTTTTCACTTTCCCTAAAAAGCTCAGTGTCTTATTAGGCTGATTCACAAGCAAAAGGTCACGAGTTTGAATCATAGAGCAGCCATGAGGAAGATTTCCCAAGAAAAGAGAAACAGCATCATCCAGCTCCTAGACAGTGGTCACTTAGCCAAGAAATTTGCCAAACTGTATCATGTGAATGCCATGACAGTTGTAAGAATAAGAAATGAAGTCAGTCCATCCATTCAAGAGCCAACAAGTAGATGTCCAAGCAAAATATTGGCGTCAATAAGTTTGTTCATCACACGGTCTATCATTTCTACTGAGACAAATATGGCCTGAAAAAAGTGAAGACGCCTCGACTTCAATACCATACAGACGTGTGAACTTTGGTTTGCAAAGAAGTATGAAAAGTGGACACTAGAAGACTGAAAACGGGTGATTTGTAGCAATGAGACAACGGTCAATAGACTAAGCTCTGATGGGTGTAAATGGGTCTGGAAGAAACTATGGAAAAAGTGACTAACAGATTGAGAAATTGAAGGAACTGCCAAGTTCAATGGAGGAAGCCTCATGATATGGGATTGTTTCACAGTCAAAGGCACTCAATGCTGAGCTATATGTCAATATTAGAGATAAGCGGACTAGCAGATAACTGGGACTGGTGGGTCCCACTTAATTTTTTTTTTCAAAATCCTGTTTCAGTCCGGAATGTGGCTCCCATATAAGTCTAGGGGATCATAATCCAGTGATTAACCCCTTCACGACCTTTGACGGATATATCCGTCATGAAGCGTGTGACATTAAGCCCCACCCCCTGCCACGGGCAGGATGCGGCGATCTGCGCACATATCAGCTGTTTGTGTGCCTGCATGTTACGAGTGGAATCGCATTCCACCCGTGACATTAACCCCTTACATCTCGCTGCCAAAATCTGGCAGCGAGATGTATATACGCGCGGTCATGATTTTCACTTACCGCCGCCCCCACCGGAAGTCACGTGAGTGATCACGTGACTTTCGGTGGTTGCCATGGTAGCACAGGGTCATGTGATGACGCCTGCAGCTATGACGAGTCACTTTCGTTTTCACTCGGCCCGGAGCCGAATGAATCAGGAAGTGATCAAATCTGCTGTTTACAGCTGTATAGCTGTGATCAGCAGATAGTGCAGAGCGATCGGATTGCTGATCGCTATAGCCCCCTAGGGGGACTAGTAAAATAAAAAAAAAGTAAAAAAAAAGTAAAAAAAAATGAAAAAAAAAAAAAAAAAAACAAAGTTCAAATCACCCCCCCCTTCACCCCATTGAAAATTAAAGGGTTAAAAAAAAAAAATATACACACATTTGGTATCGCCGCGTTCAGAAATTCCCTATCAAAATATAAAATTAATTAATCTGATTGGATTTTTTTTTCCACTACGCCGTTTACCAAACGCCAAAATTACGTTTTTTGGTTGCCGCAAGTTTTACGCAAAATACAATAAACTATCAAAACGTAGCATCTCCGCAAAAATGGTACCATTAGAAACGTCAGCCCGAGACGCAAAAAATAAGCCATCACTGAGCCATAGATCCCAAAAAAATGAAACCGCTACGGGTTTCGGAATATGGCACAAAACGAACGCCACTTTTATTGAACAAGCTTGTGAATTTTTTTAACCCCTTAGATACAAGTAAACCTAGACATGTTTGGTGTCTACAAACTCGCACCAACCTTAGGCATCATAGCCACACATCAGTTTTACCATATAATGAACACGGTGAATAAAACATCCCAAAAACTATTGTGCCATCACACTTTTTTTTGCAGTTTTTTTCACACTTGGAATTTTTTTGCGGTTTTCCAGTACAATATATGTTGCAACTTATGGTTTCATTTAAAAGTACAACTTGTCCCGCAAAAAACAAGCCTTCATATGGCAAGATTGACGGAAAAATAAAAAAGTTACGGCTCTCGGAAGGAGGAGAGTAAAAAACAAAAACTCAAAAAAGGAAAGTGCCTGGGGGCTGAAGGGGTTAAAAATAGTGGTGGAACGGATGGGGGGATAGAAGTGTGCGGCTGTACTCACCAAGGCTCCATCATGGCTGTATACTCCTTCCAGGTCACGCATTCACTTTTGGAGCCTGTCACAAACCACCGGGGGGGTCACTCAGAAATCCCCCGCGCTGGCTACCAGTACGTCACAATCGGGGGGTAGCAAGGGGGGGTCACCCCTCCTTTATACCTCCCGACCGACAGACAGAGCACGTGACGCGCTCTCTAGCGCCCCTCTTATAGTCAGGCCAATTATGGAATTGCCCGACAATAAGCAAGGAGGCCGCTATACTACTTATGCCGATTATTGAAGGGTCCCCGGTGAGAGGAGGGTATATATTCCCCCGACCTCCGCGGGCGGAATATATAATATCTTCCCGAATCTCACTGGCCTCCCCACAATAATCCTTGGCACAACTCGCTGCCACCAACCGCTTCACGGTAACTATTAGCCGAACACACAGACGTGGGATTCAAGATCGAGATAACAGAACAGCCCAAGATTAATTATATAATTTAATCGCCTAAAGCACACTAGAAACTACAATATATACAATAGGGAATCTACAGAATATACATATGTCAGAGTACAGTTACAGATAAAGCATGGGTTACAAACAGGTATACAATTACATCAGTTACCTTGTGTGTCTGGCCACAGGGGGGCGCTGTAGACCAGGTTTCCAGGAACTCCCTCTCCAGGTCTTTCCCAACCAGGCCCCCGAGCAGAAGAACCTTGGAAAATGGCCGAAGCAGGGTTATCAACCTGGGCAAATCCAGGTCTCCTCCTACCTTAGTGACCTCACGGGGAAGCACTGCCACTCCCCCTGCATGGATCAGAATTATCCAGAAAAGGGGATTTTGGCCATAACTGTGCCTGGGAGCGTCGTAGACGGACGCCAATGCTCTCATTGTGACAGTTATGAATTTAGCTGCAGAACGAGGGGACTCATGACCTGTCTACGAGTTCCCATATGGCTGATATCACGTTTGGTGTGTTTCCCAATGTCCTACTTCCATAAAAAGGGTGTGCCAGCATCGTCCACATGCGGAGACACCATTGTTATGGTTGCCATATTTATCGGAGATATGGCTTGCGAGATATGAACCATTTTTTACTGGAGTCGTTCTGTCTGGCTATTTCCATAGCCTTGCTAACTAGCTAGCAGCTCCTACTACAGGGTGACGGCAGGGAGTCATCCTGTATCCATTGTCCTAAAGCCACCTAATTTCCATATCACAGGACATGGCCATGGATTTGTTGCTAAACCAGTTGTGTGAAGGGAAGGGGGTAGTGACACCAGGAGAGGGCTTCCTGACATGACTTGAATGTCATGATTTATCGTCATATCTCCGGATTTACCTCACAGAGCCGATAACTGAATATGCACTGCTTTCCCCGCCCACTGGCACCTGTGATTGTTTGCAGTCAGATGCGCCCCCACGCTGAGTGACAGCGTGTCTGATGTTTCATTCTCTGTTCCTTTTGCGCATAGCTTCCGATGCAAGAGCATCAGTAGCGATATGCTAATGACCCTCCGCAGTGATCGGATCACAGCTGTGGAGCAGGGGAAGGGAGCACTTTTTCCCTCTCCTCCGAGACCTGTCTGCGTACATCGCACTGCACTCAGATGACATGCGAATGCAGTGCGATGTTTCACATGCACAATACACTTGCATGGGTGAATGTGAAGCGAGACTCGCTGCCAAATGCAGCATGCTGCGATTAATTACTTATGCCGATATAACATGAGAAATGAATCGCAGATGGATACCGCCCCATAGTTTTACACTGGTGTGAGTGTAATCCAATGTTTTATCGGATTGCACGAGTCCATGAAAAACACAAGTGGAACTGAGGCCTTCCCCTCACGGGCGCTGCGTGCGTCTAGATCGTACAGTAAAAAAAGAAATAAAAATAAAAAATAATTGGCATACGGTCCCCCATATTATGACACCCAGCACAGATAAAGCTCACGGCTACAGCCCCCACCGTGCACTTATCTTGGCTGTATATCAAAATAAGAGGAACCGCATGCTGCTTTTTCTTTAACTATTTAAATAAATTATTTAAACGGACGTGCATTCCCCCCATTTTGATACCTAGCCTTGGTAAAGCCTGACATCTGGGGCTAGAATTCTCAGACTGGGGAGGCCTATGGTTATTAGGCCGCCCCCCAGCCGAAAAATAGCAACTTGTAGCTTCCCAAGATTGTCACATCTATTGCCCTGATGAGATGGCAATTGGCGTAAAGAGGTGATAACAGTCCAAAGCTGCTACTAGGCCCTAGATTAGTGATAGGAAGCATATAAGATACCCCCATCACTAATCTATAAGTAAATAAACACAAACACTGAAAAAATCTTTTATTTGGAATAAAATGAAAAAGAAACCCTATTTAACCACTTTATTAGCCCCCAAACACCCATGCAGGTTCGACGTAATCCACACAAGGTCCCATGACGATTCAGCTCTGCTACATCCAAGTCACACCAAGAGGCCATAGAGCATGATTCCCTGCTGTGAGTGCAGACAGAGACTGAGCCGTGCGATCACTGGTGACGTCACTCAGGTGATTTGCGGTCACAGCACAAGGTTACCACGGTCCTCCAGGTAACCTGACCTCAGGAGACCTCAGTAAAGTCTGTGACCTTATTTCAGGTGAGACCTGCATCTCCTGGAAGAAAACTGCAGGTTTTTATTTTATTTTTTTGCCAAGCGATGTAGATTTGAAAAATTTACACCATATTTCTGTACCCAATCAACACCTCCTGGCAAAAAAATATGTTGTTTTTGTTGCAGTTTTTTGCCAGGAGGTGCTCATTTGGTGCTGAAATAGTTTGCAGCAGATTTCAGTACAAAATTTGCACCTCCTGGCAGAAGATTTGCATTTTTGGCCAAGAGATGCAAATTTGGTGATGACATTTTTACGACATATTCCTGCACTCAATCTACACCTCCTGGGAAAAACACACTTTTTTTACGTGGTTTTTGCATCGGTTTTGATGCAGTTTTCTGCCAGGAATTGTAAATTGGGTGCATGAATATAGTGTGATATTTCAGCAATAAATCTGCATCTCTTGGCAAAAAACCCTTGGTTTTCAGCCAGGAGATGTAGGTGTGTTCACTGACTTTACTGAGGTCATAGGTGGAGGACCGTGAGAACTTTCAGCTGTGACTGCAAATCACATGAGTAACATCAACGCTTCGTTTTGGGATTTAATAAAGTGGTGAAAGAGGGTGTTTTGTATTTTACTTCAAATTAAGAATTTTTTCAGTGTTTGTGTTTATTTACTTTCACTTATAGATTAGTGATGGGGTATCTCAGACGCCTCCCATCACTAATCTAGGGGCTCAGTGGCAGCTTGGGCTGCTATTAACTTCTTATTACCCCGATTGCCACTGCATCAGGGTATCGGGAAGAGCTGAGTAAAGCGACAAGCTTGTCATATCTAATAGATGCGACAATCTTTTAAGGCTGCAGGTTGCTATTTTTAGGCTGTGGGGTGGTCCAATAAGCTTGGACCTCCTCAGTTTGAGAATACCAGCCCCCAGCTCTTTTGCTTTATATCTTGGCTGGGTATCAAAATTAAGGGGGACTGCACACGTTTTTTTTAAATTATTTATTTAAATAATTTAAATTAAAAATAAGCCGCATGTGGTTCTTCCTATTTTGATACACAGCCAAGATAAGCGTAGGGCTGGGGGCTGTAGCCGTGGGCTTTATCTGTGCTGGGTATCATAGTACAGGGGACCCTATGCCAATTGTTTTTTGTATTTATTGTTATACCTTGGTACTGACACGCATACAGCGATTGTGACTTCTTGCAATCAGACATTGTCACACAGGATGCGCAACCAGTCAGACGCCAAGATGGTAGGTGGGCGGGGTAAGCAATGCATATGTGATGACCATAATGCGCGGCAAAGGAAGTGAATTTTCAACCTGGAAGCAGTTTACCACCATGAAGGTTGGCAAGTTTGAAATGCTCGCTTCATTCTTGTTTTATTTATTTTTATTTATTTTTTAAATTTCTCAAGTGCCGCATCTGGATCAAACATAAGGACTCTTGGGCACGACACCCGGGTACTTTTGAAACCGCATGGATTTAAACTTTTACAGTCCGGGTCTATTCATCCACTCAGTATCCTTCAAGACAAGTTACTTTGTAAACTCGAGTAGTATGGGTTTGAAAAGCACAACAGTGTTTCAGAAGGATAATGACCCGAAGCATATATGGCGATTGGTAAAGAAATTGTTAATTGACAATGAAGTAGATGTGCTGGATTGACCCACACAGTCCCCAGACTTCAACTCAATGACTCTTGTGGATGGAGATGAAGAAAAGGCAGTTTGCCAGTATGCACCAACATTGAGAATGTGTAGTAAAGACTTGGGATCATATTTCGGTCAACACATGCTTGAATCTGATAAAACTTGTAGAGCTGTAGAGGGAAAAAGCGCAATAGGGTCTTACCCGGTATGAGGGTAGAGAGACAGAAAGAGGTACATTCACCTGGTAGGGTTGTGAAAGTCACAACTCCTTATGATCGCATGTGAGTGCCTTTTTGTGGTTTAGCAGCGGCCCCGGAATGCAGTATATAAAATATAGGTCAGGTAAAGAGAAAACCGGTTTAAATGCCGCGCTAAAAACCACTGATGTTGTAGATGAAAAAGATTTCCTTTATTTCATAATTCTACGCATTTCAGAGACATCTCCGTCTCCTTCCTCAGGAAAATAAATATGATTTATTTTCCTGAGGAAGGAGACGGAGATGTCTCTGAAACGCGTAGAATTATGAAATAAAGGAAATCTTTTTCATCTACAACATCAGTGGTTTTTAGCGCGGCATTTAAACCGGTTTTCTCTTTACCTGACCTATATTTTGAATCTGATAAAAGACATCCCAGAAGGATTCATAAAATGTCTAAAGCCAAAAGGTGGATTTACAAAATACTACCAAAAAAAGTAGAAAATTAAATTTAGATTTATAGCACAAAACAGTAACAATGCAGTCACATGACAAGAAGCTGTATAACTAATCATATGCTAAATAGTTGCAAGTAAAATGTATTTATTAAATAGCTATAATTTGTCTATAAAATGAAGGTAGAATGGTAAGATATGGAGCCTGAAAGTCAAACGTTCAGAAAATTAATAATACACCCTCTACACTGCCCCTTTCCATAATATCTCTCCCACACTGCCCATCTCTAGATTATCTCCCTATACACACTGCAGCGCTGTATAATATAATGTGCTCTCATAGTAACACTTTGACCCATGCCGACTCCTTTCTCCAATAATGTTAATCTTCAGCTCCTCCATGGAGCGCTTACCATTTCCCGCCACCTCCACGTTGCCCAAAGCAGTGTGAAAAGGTTGCAGCATAATGACCTCATCATGCTGCATGTCGGCTAAGGATGATGCACAATGCTCTGCCCCACTGCCCCTGGCGCCACATGGCTAATTTGTATGACGTGCCTCAAGCATATCACATGTAAATTAGCCAAGTAGAGGCGTTAACTACCTCAGCGTAAAGTAGCTGAAGCAATACGGTCGGCCCTCCCTGTTGCGGCCATACTTTAGTAACTGCAGCCTGCGGATATGACAGCGGCACGGGCACGCCTCTTCATCGGGCCCCATACACCAGTGAGGGCAGTAATGCCCTGATGGCGACCCTGATCCCATGCATGAAATAAAGTTGTTTATCTACAATTTTGGAAATGTTGTCCAGCTCACTTTTGGGTTTTGTCTGAAATGAAGTACAATTTACCTTATTTTCTCTTTCTTTGCGTTGTTCCATTACACACAAAGGAAATAAACAGGTGTATAACAAAACAATGTGCAATTGCAGTCATTTTCTGGAAGTAATACTTAATTTCCTTGAAAAAAGTCAAGGTGGTCAACATCACCCAATCTATATTCCTATCACACTATTTAACATTTTTCAGTGAACTGTGTAAAAATAATTTGCAAAAAAAAAATATGCTTTTTCAATCATACTGTTGAAAAAAAAAGTATAAAATGCGATCAAAAAGTCGAATGTAAATAAAAATGGTATTGCTGAAAATGTCATCTCTTCTCACAAAAAACAAGCTGCCATACAGCTCCATCAGCAGAGAAATGAAAAAAAGCTACAGGTTTCAGAATATAATGATACAAAGACAATTGTTTTTTGTATGAAATTGTTTTTATTCTGTAAAATCAGCAAAACAAAAAAAAGATACTGAAGAGTGATGAGTGAATATATTCAGTACTATTTGTAACTCACACGAATAGTGCGGTATTTGAGATATTCGTTACTCGATGAACATTTTACTCCTCGGCTCATGAGATTAGTGTCCCCAGTAGTGATGGGCGAACCTACCCGATGTTCGGGATCGGGAACCTCACCTGAATGTTTTGTAAAGTTCAAGTTCGGGGCCGGAGATAATGCAAACCTGCGTCCGAACCCCGAGCATGGACTTTACAGTTATGGGATGGGTCAGGGGGGGGCTGTAAAATAAAGAATATTCCGTATTTTTTGGACCATAAGACGCACTTTTTGCCCCCAAATTTTGGGCGAAAGTGGGGGGTGCGTCTTATAGTCTGAATTTAGGGCTTCCGGGAATGAGGGTACTGCGGTGGAGCGGGTCATCTGTGGCATGAGCAGGCTGTAGCAGCCTGCCGTGACTATGTGGGTCCGCTCATTTCATTTGCACGCCCATCATCCCTCAGCACTGAAGCCGGCGCTGACAGGTGGGCGGGATGATGGGCGGGGGATGTGCGCATAATTAAGTTCCCAGCAGGAAAGGGATACTGTCGCTAAGACATGGTTTCATTGGGAGCGTTCTTCTCTTCTCCCCTCTACAGTCATATACTGAAATAACGTGCAGTGTGCTATTTCGCTTGTCTCTCCTCTCTTCTCTAACTTTATATTCCTCTCTTTTTCTCTCTCCATCTTTATTGTTCGTTTTTCCTTTCTTATAGCTAAGAGTCTCCCAAGTTTGGGGGTCAAGGTTGATGATTCCTTCAATCATATGTAGGACTACAAATTTTTCAAATCGATTATAGGAATTAGCACTACCAGGAAAGCCCTGTAATACATTTTGTTAGATTACTAGTGTTATTACTATCTGAAGCAAATTTACCCTGACATACTATGGTGGACATTATTTTGTAGGTGAATCAATAATATACAATAATAATAATGCATATATAATAATGCTACTATGTTGCTTGTTCAGTAAGATTTGGGCATATATTATTGTTTTTAACATTTTTAATTGTCTTGACATCAGCCACATGTGGTATGTGGATAAAAAGGATCTGATGTCATACCTACTCAGACCAGCTGAAGCACTGTGTAAGTGCGAAACGGCCGTCGTCTGACGTGTCCGGCGTCCTCTCCCTCCCCACCAGCCCCCACCGCACATGTAACCTCTGCGCTTGAAATAAAGCTGCAACCTGCACAGCAACGATTTGGTGAGTGCCGTTTTTTCCTCTTTCTATATTGGATATAATCTGAACTCTATGCACATGTGCACCCCGGATCAGCTGTGATTCAGCCTGCATGCTTGGATTTTACAAAAAGCTTATGGTTGTTGCTGAGTAGTGCCCTGCTTTCCTCTCATCCACCTTGAAATTTATTGCCTCTGCTTCAACAGTGAGCACACTCAAAAGAGCATTAAAATCAACCAAAGATTTGAATGTTTTTCGCATATTATGGCTGAATCGGATACTATGGAGGTTGTTGAATTGGATAACAATGGGCTTGGAATACTTGCGGGGAGGGAAGACGCAAACACGTTTTTTCTGGACTGCAACAGCAAAGTAGATACTGACATCCTAAGTATAAAGTCATTAGAACTAAGAATCTCTAACTTGGCAGAAAAAGAGATTTCTCTCTTCTGGTCGGCACAATCCTTGCGTTCTTATAGAGACTGCAAACGTGTCCCTAGAGGCCTCAGGGTCATGAAGGCGATCTCATTTTACCAGGATGATGCTGATTTCAAACAATTGTGGCATGAGGTTCAAACCGAATGCTCCCTTAAATTTTTAGATCTGGTGCTACAGAAAAATGAACAAGAGCACACAAAAATAACAACCGAATTGATCAGATTGAGGAAAGAACTTGAATCACGCCTTTCAAAAGAGCAGTGGAACCGTTTTTTGCAGAATCTGGACAAAAAACTTATTCCTTACCAAACCATAGTGAAAGAGCGCAAAAAATAAAAATTCCTACGGGATAAAGCGGACTATGACTCAAACAATGTCTTCAAATGGAATAAAAATAGTGATAGCTCCCCTTTCTTCAAAAAAGGTAAATTGAGGAAAAAATTCAATAGAACCGCTAATAATAATAAAAAAACCGCATGGACCACGGACTCTGATTCAAGCGGTCAGGAAGAACCCCCCCTACAAAAAAGAATTTTGGCGATGATAGAATTTCTTCAAACTCATCTAGTAACCCTTTAGGAGAAAGACAAGAAGGGGCCGTGGAAGGCACAAGCGAACAACTTATGGGGAAAAGGAAGAATGTGTCCTGGAGAGATTAACCCCTAGTCCTCCAAACAAAAAGAAAGTCTACAACCTTACAGATCATGGGCTTGATGCAGATATGCAAGCGGTTTTGGAAAAGGGATTAAATTTCTGTATCCCAGAACCATTTGACCTGGTTGAATTTGAGATTGACTTGTATAAAGCTTGTCGTAAATTACATTTAAAAAAGCATTTTTCTAATATTCAGAAAGATTCTAGGTCTGTTTGTGCACCTGAAAGGCAGTGTCATACCAGCCCTTTAGGTTTTTCTTATGAAGGCTCAGAGGTGAATAAGATTGCACAAGACGCGGTACAGCTGTTAAGTCTGACTGATGTTAGTGCAGGTAATGCAGATTTTCCAGCAGTGGGAAAAAATCTCAAAACCAGCACAGGCTTCACTGGAGGGATAAAATCCTCCTTTTTTCACCGACATCTCCAGGAAATAGTATAGATTAATTTCAAGAAATCGTTATGAGAGAGATGAGAGCATTAAAATACCCAGCTTTGAAAAATAATCTGTCCAAAAAAGAACAATCAGCTTTAAATAAAATCAAATCCCTCAAAAATGTCACAATAAGGAAGGCAGACAAGGGTGGTGCCACAGTCCTTATGACCACAGATTACTATTTAGAGGAAGCTAAACATCATTTAGATAATTGCTTAATTTATCAAAAACTAGGTAGTGATCCAACATACAAACTAAAAGAGAAATTACGCAGCTTTCTAAATAAACATGTAACGACAGGCTTTATTACGAAGAATAGGGCTGAAAAATTGTTTCCCCTCTTCCCAACCAGACCACATTGGTACTGGTTACCCAAGGTACACAAGTCAGTTTCTAGGCCACCGGGGAGACCCATTGTTGCAGGATCTGGTTCTCTCACCGAGCCTCTCTCTGCGTATCTTGACTGGCTACTTCATCCCCTGTTGGATACCATTCCCTCCTTTGTGAGGGATACTGGGGATTTAGTACAGCAACTTGAGCACTTTGAATGGCAGGAGACTTTCTGCTGGGCGTCATTGGACGTCGAGAGTTTATTTACCAGGATTCCACAACATCTTGGGATTGATTTGATAGTACAGATGCTGATAGGACTTGGTGAGAATGAACTTTTAATCAATTTTGTTGAAGAGGCACTATCATTGGTACTGGGATATAATACCTTTAAGTTTGGCCATTCCTGGTACCTGCAAAAAAGTGGGGTTGCTATGGGGACCCCGGTGGCATGTACCCTAGCTAACCTGTTCCTTGCACATCTTGAGGACAAGTTGATTTATAGCCTGGACAATCCCTACATAAGACATATAAAGCAATATCAGCGCTTTGTAGATGATGTATTGATAATCTGGGATGGTAGTAAGGAACAATTTGAATCTTTTGTGGCATATTTGAATTTGGAAAATAACTACAATATGCTTTTCACGTTTTCCTTTAGTGATAAGACTATAGAGTTCCTGGATGTGAAATTGACGGCCCAGGACGGGGGGGATCACTCGGGAACTCTATAGAAAACCTACCACCGTCAATACATTGTTGCACTATGGCAGTGCCCACCCAGGACACGTTTTGAGATCGGTCCCGTTCAGTCAATTTTTAAGATTGAACAGGATTACTAATAATCCAGATACACTGCATACTCAAACAGTAGACCTCAGGCAACGTTTTCTAGAAAGAGGTTACCCCCTCGATTTAATTAATTCAATGCAAAAACAAGCCGAAGAGAAAATCTCACTTGAAAAAGACCCACGTAATAAAAATCTTATGAAAAAAGGCGAAAAAAAGCAACTAAATCGCTTTGTATTCAATTTTAAGTATGGCCCTATGGACCATGAGATAAAATCGGTCATAAATAAAAATTGGCATATAATCGAGGGGGTAACTGAACTCAGAGAAATGGCCTTGAATAAACCACTGGTGACACATAGGCGATGCAAGAACATCGGTGACATTATAGTCAAAAAGCGGTACATTCCTCCTAGAACCTGGTTGCAGTATAGTGGCCCTGTTGGCAACTACCGTTGTGGCAACTGCTCTTTTTGCAGATTCCACATAATTGGTAGGACTCTTGAGATTGGTGGCCATTTACATGTAGTGAAGCATCTGATCACTTGCAAGACCAAAATGGTCGTTTATATAGTTTTTTGTCCGTGTAAATATTTTTACATAGGTAAAACTATACGGCAGCTTTTTGTAAGGTTCAGAGAGCATAGGAACTCTATTGTGAGCGGATTAGGAGCAACAAGGTTGATTAACCATATAAATGAATGTCATAATTCCGATCAGAGTGTTTTGTCCTTTGCAGGGATCGATTTGATAGAACCCCCATCTAGAGGAGGTGACTCCCATAAATTACTGCTTAGGAGGGAATCTGAATATATTATGAAGTTCAATGCCACAGGCCCTCTAGGGTTAAATGAAAGGAATGATCTTAGTGTATTCTTGGGATGATTCAGTGCACATTTGTTTGTTTCATATATGTGTAAACCTTTGCTACTATGTTGCTTGTTCAGTAAGATTTGGGCATATATTATTGTTTTTAACATTTTTAATTGTCTTGACATCAGCCACATGTGGTATGTGGATAAAAAGGATCTGATGTCATACCTACTCAGACCAGCTGAAGCACTGTGTAAGTGCGAAACGGCCGTCGTCTGACGTGTCCGGCGTCCTCTCCCTCCCCACCAGCCCCCACCGCACATGTAACCTCTGCGCTTGAAATAAAGCTGCAACCTGCACAGCAACGATTTGGTGAGTGCCGTTTTTTCCTCTTTCTATATTGGATAGAATCAATAATATATTCTTTCTAATGCTGTGCATTTTGTACACTGTAAACAAAAAATACATGGCTAAATAATCAATACTCTGGGGGAAACACTCCAAGGGTTCCCACAGGGGGGGTGCCAACTTCAGACCGAAACAAATTAAACAAGGAGGACAAAGAAGGAAAAAGGGCACTGAAATTTAAGCAAAAAATATTTGTTTATTGAAAAATATTAAACATCATAAATATTTATTCTTGAGTAGAAAAACAGTCAAGGTTTTTTGCAAAAAAAAATAAAAAACGAGGCCACAGAGGTGTGGATGGAGGACAAATTTTGGATACTGTGAGGAACACAATTGTAATAAAACATAATTTTTTTGTTTTTAAAGATCTTTTTTATCTACAGCAGCGCGGCACTGCGATGGGCGTGGCCTGTGCGCCGGCCTACGCCAACCTCTTCCTGGGTCACTGGGAGAGTTTGGTGTTTGGCGACGGTTTTCCACAGGCCAGCGTCCATGTGCAGTGCTGGCTGCGTTATATAGATGACATTTTTATTTTGTGGCAGGGCTCTTCTGAGCAGCTCGAGGCCTTCATGTGTGGCCTAAACCGGAATTCCCTTAACATCAAGTTGACTTATAGATACAGTCGGTCCAATTTGGACTTTTTGGACATTGGAATTTCAGTGGATGGGCAGGGGGCATTCAGACGGACGTCTTCCGTAAGGACACGTCTGTCAATGCCCTCCTCCTTGCATCCTCTGGCCACACCTCTTCCACCATACGTGCCATCCCGACCGGACAGTTCCTGAGGATGAAGCGGATCTGCTCTACTATTTCCAACTTTGAATCCCAGTCGTCCGATCTCCGATTCAGGTTTAAGGAGAGGGGGTATAGCAATAGGTGTATAAAGAAGGGCTATCTCCGTGCAAAAAATACCCCCAGGGATCAGCTACTTCATAACCAACCACGTCGGCCAACCACAGACCATCAAATTAGATTCATCGGTACTTTTAATTTTCAGTGGGACGCGATGAGGGATATCCTGGGCAGACATTGGCCGGTCCTTTTTACGGACCCGATTTTGGCCGATCTTCTGCCCAGGAGGCCCCTCATGACGGCCAGGCGGGCAAGGAACCTTGGAGATCTTCTTGTCAATAGCCATTACATCCCTCCCCGCTCTAATCCCTTCGGCTCAGGTGCCCCTCTCCGGGGCTGTTTTCCGTGCGGTCACTGTGTAGCATGTCCTAACATTTTGAGAACTGCATCTTTTACTTGTTCTGAGGGGAAAAGAACGTTCTCCATTGACCAGCGCATTACCTGCGCTTCTACGCATGTGGTGTATTACGCTACCTGTCCGTGCTCCCTGATTTATGTTGGTCTGACTTCGCGCGAATTGCGGGTTTTCGAGTCAGGGAGCACGTCAGGGATATTAATGCTTTCGGTTCCGTGGAGGACGTTTCTTTGCTTAAGACACTCCCCCGCCATTTTCGCAGACACCATGCATGTGATGCTAGGCTCCTAAAGGTTCGAGGTATTGACGTGGTCCACGGGGGTGTCCGGGGGGGCAATCTGCGTAAGACTCTCGCACAACGGGAGTCTAAGTGGATTGTCTCCCTGAACACCCTGGTCCCCCATGGCCTCAATGAGACGGTCAGTTATTCCCCCTTTTTATAAGTCTCCATCAAAACCCTCTTTTTTACCCCTTTTCCACCCCATTGCATCCGAACTGCACTTCTGGCCTCTTGGGGCCTTCCTATCAATACTTTATGTGAGATTATTATGTATTGATATAATTCTTTATTTTTTGCCTATTATAGTGCCCCTGTCTATAATGATGCACCACCTACGTGAACGCAATTGTTGTTGTTTTTAATCTTGTCTCATGTTAATTTTTCTCCTTTTTTGTATAATGATCCCCATATAGGCACTCCCACTTTTATCTATTTGTGGCCATCACATTTTTCACGATTCTTTCATCACTACTCCCTCCCCATCGGTGGACTCTTTGAAAGCCTGCAAAGATTGGATCTACATTTGGTCGCTGTTGTTATTTAGTTATTGCATGATGTACCCTGTTTTTGTTGTGCTTGTGCCTTCACGTCCTTGGTATTCATATACTGCTTATTACATTACTTATACCGTGCGGCTGCGCGCGGCTGCCGGTAGGCTGATCACTGGAGGGCGTTTGCATGACGCTGCCCACTCTGGGTGCATGCGCGGGAGTTGTGGAGACGTCCGCTCTCTCGCGCATGCGCCCTGCGATGCAGTGGTCTTCTGTTTTGCTTCGCCCTCTGGCCTCCGCCCCCGGCGCATGCGCACTAGCAGCCCTGGTATCACCATGATTCAGTACACCTGCGCTGACTCCATATATGTTGCCAGCGCTTCCAAACAGATTACCTTCTTGAAAAAGCGCCTAAGCGAAACGGACGTTGAAGTCTCCTCTCCACCTCCCCGCCCTGCCACTTACCAGGTAACCCTCCGGTCCTTTGAACTTCCGTGTCAGTGATGCCTTAGGCACCTTCTACATCTTCATTCTGACACGGTTCTTTAAACTTTTTCCTCACTACTTTCCTGCTTGTTTCTGCTTCTACCTCTCTGGATGGTCCGGTTTGCAGTTGTGCCGCTGCCCACCATAGCAGCATTATTTACTTTTTTGTCTACCCTTTGGCATTCCCTGTTTACACAGGCTTATGCATCTGGGCTGTATTCATTGTTTACTCTCTTTTTGCTGCTGTGGTCGACACCGGTGCTCCTGCTCGCCATACCACCCTTCTACTTCTCTTGAGCTTTCCTTTTTCTGTAACAGTCTTACCTCTGTGACTCACGGCTATCCCCCCCTTAACACCAGAGGGTTATTTTGTGACTTTTTGGTAGGCTGCTTAGCCAGTGATTCTTGACCTTGCCCTCCTGATCCACGACTACATGTATTGTACTAAGTGCTATTGTTTATATACTTCATGTGGTTTGGTCACATTGTAGCCTCACCTCTGTGACCCACGACTACATACATTTTAATAGCGCTGATTTTACACACTTTATGTGGTTTGGTCAGGATACTGGGGTTTTTTTTGCAGCCTTACCTCTGTGACCCACGGCTATTCATACATCCTATAGCCACAGGGTCCGCTCTGTGATCAGTGGTGAACTGCAAACACATTTACCTTTGGCCCCTTCCCCTGTTACTTATGACCATCTTTAAGTCATTTAGTTCCATACTATAATACTCTCTTGGGGGACCTTTTATACTATGTTGGTAATTTCACCTCTTTGACCCACGACTAGTTTATTGACTTTCTCTTGCGGCAGGGTTTACAGGGTTGGTGGTTTGGTTTTATTACAATTGTGTTCCTCACAGTATCCAAAATTTGTCCTCCATCCACACCTCTGTGGCCTCGTTTTTTATTATTTTTCTTGCAAAAAACCTTGTGACTGTTTTTCTACTCAAGAATAAATATTTACGATGTTTAATATTTTTCAATAAACAAATATTTTTTGCATAAATTTCAGTGCCCTTTTTCCTTCTTTGTCCTCCTTGTTTAATGCATTTTGTACATTCACTATTTGAAAATTAATAAAAATGTATTGTTTAAAAAAAAATAAATAAATATACCCCAGTAAATTAACTTCCTCAGCAAAAATAACACATTTTTCCAGTTTAGCAAATTGTAATACTATTGTATGTACTGAGGATTTCGATTGCGTTAGGGCAATGACAACCAGAGACGAGTTCTTGGTGCAAAAGACGTTTTATAATATGTAACCGCAATATGTACACAGAACAGAATATACACAATAATATGTAACCGCAATATGTAAACAGAACAGAATATACCGTACACAGTAATATGTAACCGCAATATGTACACAGAACAGAATATACACAGTGGAACATAAACACAGTAAATACCTGCCGGGTTCTGAGCAAAGGGGAATTCCCGGGGCCGCGCACTGGACTCCCCCAGGGAGACCGCCAGAAGCGAACCCCTATACAGGGGCTGTCCGGCAATCACCCCAGAAGGCCCAAATGTACAGCAGCCGGGACACAAAATGGCAACAGATATAGTCCAAAAAATGTCCGTATGTGATGTGAGTCCTAGGGTGGATATGAACGGAAGGGACCGGGCAGAAGTGCCGACCAGAGACAGCAGACAGAGTCCGAGCACAGCTTGATGAGACAGGTGAAGTCCAGAGCTGGTGTCAGGTGTTTCAACCGGATCCAAACAGCAATCAGGAGATGAGAGCAGCAGGGCAGGAGTACACAGGAAGCAGTATACTCAGGCAACTAGACTAAGCTTAGGGGCGGGCTTTTAAACAGATGAACAGGAAGTAGGGCAACAGAACAGAAAACTCCATGTTAACAAAGGGCAAGATCCTTCAAAAGAAAACTGGAAATCCCGGAACTCTGACACAAATAAGGAATTGTCTGAGTTTTTGGAGTACAATATGCACATTTAGGGCGTTCGACATATCAGATGACTAAGCCAGGACTTCATCCAAATAGCCCACCACATATTGACCACTGATATCTCTGAAAATGTGTAACAAAATTCTGAAAGACATCCGACACATTATTTAGCCCAAATGTCATTACAAGATACTCATAGTGCCTCTTTGGTGTGTTAAAAGCAGTTTTCCACTCATCTCCTTCTCGGATTCGAATAAGGATATATGTACCCTGAGGTCAAGCTTGATGAACCATCAGGCTCTTAAAAATAGGAATTACTATCTACGGGTAATTATGTTTCCAGGAGCCCATCATGACAGCACCACAGGAGAGGCCATCTCACCTCTACAGGGACAGTCTGGAAGGTACTGGAGAAAGAATGGATATATTGCCGCGCTACCACCAATGCGAAGAAGTGTTGATTAATAATTTATTATGCCTTACATAGGAGTTGTGCCTGCCACAACCCTGCCAGGTGAGTGGTTTATATTTTGCCTAACTCAACATTTATCTGGAAAAGCCCTATTTTGTGCTCTCCTTTGTTTTCACCGTCTACAGCAGAGGTGGGGAACCTTTTTACTGCCGGGGGCCATTTGGAAATTTCTTCCAACCTTTGGGGGACGCACAAAATTATCAATGTGAAAATGAACCAACTATATTTGGTCAAACAGTTAACTCACCCCTATTGTGGTGGCCGGAGCAGCTTCTTTTTTGTGCGGCTGTGATGTTCGGTGATACTTATGTTGCTTCTCTCTTTTCCAGGTTTGTCACGGTCTGGAACGCAGGCAACTCTTTGTGATAATAAGATTGGTACACCATATACATCACACAACAGACACAGGGACTGGTGTATATAAATCATAGGAGACACATACATCACTGAAGGGGCTGTTAGCATATAGATCCCATAGGAGACGCTGGGACTGCTGTATATACATCACAGAAGACCCCTACATCACAGGAGACACTGGGGCACATACATCACACGAGGCGCTGGGGACATATATATGCCCCCGGCCCCCTCCTGTGATATATATGCTTTCAGCCTCTCCTTTGATGTATATGCGCCCAGCCCCTCCTGTGAGGTATATGTGCCCAGCCCCTCCTGTGAGGTATATGCGCCCAGCCTCTCCTGTGAGGTATATGCGCCCAGCCCCTCCTGTGAGGTATATACCCTCAGCCCCTCCTGTGATATGTATGGCACCAGCATCTCCAATGTGATGTATATACCCCAGTGTGTGATGTATATATCACAGGAGGGGTTGGGGCATACACATCACAGGAGACGCTGGGGCATATCCATGACAGGAGGGACTGGGGGCATATCCATGACAGGAGGGACTGGGAGCATATACATAACAGGAAATGCTGGGGGCATACACATGACAAGAGGGGCTGGGGAACACACATTACTAGGTCACAGGGAGGCATAAGGATTGCTGTAGGACACAGACGGCACGGGGGGGGGCACACACATCACTAGGGCGGCACAGAGAGCACTAGGGGGGGGGAACACACATCACTAGGTGGGCACAGGCATCATTAAGAGGGCACAAGCATCATTAAGGTGGAGGCACAGAGACATCACTAGGGGGGGGGGCACACAGACATCACTAGGGGGGGGCACACAGACATCACTAAGGGGGGGTACGAAGACATCACTAAGGGGGGGCACAAAGATATCACATTTTTGCGTTGTTTCTTGAAGCAAATAGGTCCACTTGTGGAAGGCCAAATCTTCTGACCAACTCCTGGAACGAATTCTTGTTTAGCTCCCACTCTGATGGATCTATCCATTGCTTAGATAGGATATGAGCACACGTTGCGTTCATAACAGTACAGAAATGAACGCACCCTCTAAACTGTAAACACTGCGTTTCTAAAAAAAAATGCATCCAAGACGCATGCATTTTGGATGCATTTTTTGCAGTGCGGTCCCACGGCAATTGAGCTCTGCTACATGCCGCTGACAGCAGACAGTCGCGCAATGAGAATGAACTTCACTTTACTTCACTGTCATACCGCAGCTCCGTCTTTGTGTCGCGTCCTGATTAGCGGTCACCAGTGAAGGACTCACCGGTCACCGCTAATCCCCTGAGTGACTGAAGTGAGCAGCGCGATCAGCGCTGCCGTCACTCAGGTTACCCGCGGCCAGCTGGAGTCTTCCACCTGAGACTACAACTCACCTGTGACGTCATCGCTGATCGCGCAGCTCGCTTCAGTCACTCTGGCGACTTGCTGTCACAGTTGGAGGATCCAGCGGTGGCCGCGGGTAACCTGACTGACGTCATCGATGGCCGTGCGGCTCACTTCAGTTGCTGCGTGGAGCTGACAGAGAGCGATCTGGTCTGTGACCACTCCTGTCAGCTTCATGTAGCAGAGCTAAGAGCGTCGTGGGAAGTCGTGTGGATTACGCCGAACCTGGATGGTTATTTGGGGATTAATAAAGTGGTGAAAAGGGGGGGGGTTGTCTTTTATTCCAAATAAAGGATTTTCTCGGGTGCGTGCGTTTATTTTCTTAGGAAGGTATCTCGGAGAGACGCCTGCCATGATTAACCTAGGACTTGGTCCTTATTACCTCGATTGCCACCGCACCAGAGCAATTCGGGATGAGCCGGGTAGAGTCCCGGAGCTGTCGCATCTAATGGATGCGTCAATTCCGCCTGGCTGTCGGCTGATATTGTTATGCTGGGGGGCTCCCCATAACGTGGAGCTTCCCATCCTGAGAATATCAGCCTTGAACCGTGTGGCTTTACCCTGGTTGGTATCAAAATTGGGGGGGGACCTCACTTTTTTTTTTTTTTTTTAAATTTATTTATTTTACTGCACGATATAGACCCACCCACTGGTGGCTGTGATTGGTTGCAGTGAGACAGCTGTTACTCAGCGTGGGGGCGTGTCTGACTGCAACCAATCATAGGCACCAGTGGGCGGGGAAAGCAGGGAATAAGAGATTGAATAATGAGCGGCCAACATTTTCAAAAGAGGGAGGCCGCTGGAGCTTTGTGAACGCCGTGCAGCGCCGCGCTGGTGATCGGTGAGTATGAGAGAGAGGGGAGAGACTGACCGACGGACAGAGAGAGAGACCGACCGACAGACAGAGGGAGATTGACCGACATCGACAGAGAGAGACTGAAAAGACCTGCCTTTTGTTTGTCAAAAAAGCATGCGGAACACATCAAAAATGCAGTCCAAGTGCATTTTGGTTGCGGTTTGACCCACATCATTGATTTCCATGGGTGGAGAACACAGCTACAACGCACAAAAGAAGTGACATACTGCTTTTTTTTCCGCAGCAATTTTTGGCATCCTAAACACTGCATTTAAAAACGCAGCGTGAGTATTGAATTTTCAGACTTCTTATAGACTTTGCTGGGGAAGTAGAAAGCATGCAATTTGGCACTGAAACACTGCAGTTAAAAACACAATGTTAACGCTGGGAAAAATTCAACGTGCACAAATAGCCATAGTCTTCCACTTTGTTGTCTGTTCCCTTTAGGTGAACAGCTGTGATAGTCAAGACTGAAGTCTCTGCCCAACAAAGGATCTCTGCTACTATTGATTGTACTGGGATAAGTCTTGACCCTCCTTGATGGCGTATGAAGGATACTGTGGTAACATTGTCAGAGAGCATCCTTATGTGGTGGCCCTGGAAAAGATCCGAGTTTCCATTGAGGATTTTCCAAATGGCTCTGAGCTTCCTGAAGTTCGAGGATCTGTTTCTTACTTACGCTGGCCATGAACCAGCGTAAGTTGGAAGTTGGAAGAATCTGGTTCACGTGAGCACCCCAACCCGACTTGCTTGCGTCGGTAATGAGAACAACACATGGCGAACAGTCGCAAGGAACTCAAACCCGGAGGTTCTTCCAGTGCTTCATCCATCAAAGGGATTCCCTGAGAGGAAGAGGAAGGAAGATTTGTTGTGTAAAGACCACCGGGAGCAGATTGTGGCCAACAGGGCCAGACTCTGGAGGTCTCTGGAGTGGGACTGACTCCATTTGACGGTCGAGATGCAGGATGTCATCAGCCCCAGGATGCTCATGGCCTTTTTGATTGTGGTCTTCTGATTTCTCCTGAAGGCATGGACTCTGCTTGCGATAATTCTTGCCTTCTGGTCTGATAGAAAAGACGATCTCGTGACAGAGTCCAGTAAGACTCCCAAGTGGATACTAGGACAGTCCTCATAGAAGTCTGACTTTTTGGTATTTATCACCCAGCCTAAGGAACCAAGATTTCTGAGGGTGAAGTCTAGGGTTCGAGTTAACTACTGCAGAGAATCTGCTGCCAGAAGAAAATCGTCCAGATAAAGTACTAGCATCGTCTCTTTCTCACTGAGATAGGCTACTACTTTGGCCATTCATTTTGTAAACATCCAAGGAGCAGAGGACAGGCCGAAAGGGAGGCATCGGAATTGGAACACATGATCTTTCCTCTCCAGGGCAAAACTTAGGAATCTCTGGCAGGATGACTAGATAGCTACATGATAACATGCCTCCTTTAAATCTATTGTGGCCATAAATGCATTTTTGTTCAGCAGAGGGATTGTAGATCTGATTGAATCCATACAGAATCTTTTGTACCTTACCCATCGTTTTAGTGGTTTTAGGTTTATGATGGTTCTGAATTCCCCTGACCGCTTTCTCACTGAAGAGAGGATGGAATAATGGCCTTTGAATTGTTCTGGAACTGGGGTTACTACCCTTGATGTTAACAGTTTCCCTACATCTTCTCAAAGACTGCTGCAGGTAGCTGGGGACCGGGGCCTTGTGACAATGAATTTTTCGGGGGGTTTGCGGGAAAATTCTATTTGGAGACCCTTCTCTTTCGTCTGGAGTATTCATTGATTGGAGGATATCTGCTGCCAAGAAAACCCCAAAGTCTTTCTCTAATAATGTCGGTGTCATGATCTTTCTAAAGCTTGCCTAGAATCAAAGTGGGGCTTTCTATCTCTTCCTCGCTTTGGAGCTTATTTTTTAAGGCGGGCGGAATTTGTCAGGGCGTTATTTCTTGCTGCAAATCTTACAGACTCAGCTGAGGCATCTGCCATGAACCCCGTGGCCAACTTTAAAAGAGGGAGGGAGTCTAGGATGCCTTCTCTTGGGACCTTATTTTTAATCTGGGTTTCCAGACCTTCCAGCCAAAGGGACATCGACATGGCTACCGACATGGCTGCTATGTATGACTTCATTATGGCCACCGAGGTTTCCCAAAATTTCTTTAGGATACCACCAGCTTTCCTGTCCATCGGATCACGGCATCCAGAGGAGTCCTCGAATGGTATGGAAGTCATCATAGCTACCTTAGCTACTGGAACATCTATCTTGGGAATTTCCTCCAAACTCTGCACAGGAACATACACAGCACCGCTTCCTCCCCACAGGTTTCTATTACCTGCTCCTCGGGATGCCTCCTGATCCTGAATTCCATTGAGGAATGCACAACACACTCCGGTGAGATATTCCCACCCAAAAGTGGAAATCCAGTCTCGGGTGGTCTACAAATGCTCAGCTGTCTGTCCTAGGGTGGAACGTACACCGTGTGCATATCCAGAAGCACACGCAGCCCGGTTGCAGGATGCAGAGAGCTTTCAGAAGCAGGAAGTGGCAGACGCCAGGAGCCTGCTCCTGCTCCACTGGAATTGCTGATGGACATCTCCTCGAGAGCTGTCAGCCTCAGGCTAGCTTGAAAGGTGGGATGAGTGAGTCACAATCCTCTTACCTCTGTCCTGAAAAAGGTACAGGAAAAATACTGAGGAAGTTGGGGTGGGCTTTTAACCTTGCGAGTTTCCTGTCCCTGTAGAGGTCAGAGGGTAACTCCTCTGCGCCGGAGATCGGGGAACGGTAAGTATGAGAGAGGGGGGGAAACTGACCGACAGACTGTGAGAGAAGGACAGACAGACAGAGACCGACAGAGAGACATAGAGACCGACCGACGGACTCAGGGAGATTGACCGACATACACAGAAATAGAAAGAATAGCCGACATCACTAGAAATAAAAACACCAAACGGACACGGACTATAGGTAGATGCATACGTGTTTACTAACGTGTGTGCACATACCCATAGACTTTCATTGTGTCCACGTGTGCGTGCTCCGTGCAGATAACGGACATGCATCCGTGCAAAACGCAAACACATACGGATCACGGACACGCACACACGGACATAATGAAATAACGCACGTGTGACCACAATCATAGATTAACATTGGTGCACGTTTGGCCGTGTCTCCGGTATATACGGAAACGGACCAAACACGCAAGACACCAGTAGGGGCACCCACAGGATTGTTTATATTTATTACCATATTTTTCGGACCATAAGACGCACTTTTTTCCCCCCAAATGTTGGGGGAAAGTTGGGGGTGCGTCTTATGGTCTGACTATAGGGCTGCAGCCGGGAATGAGGGTGCTGCAGTGGAGCGGGTCATCGGGGGCACGAGCAGGCTGTAGCAGCCTGCTGTGACCACGTGGGCCAGCTCATTACATATGCACGCCCATCCCTCCCCCCCATCTCTCAGCGCAAAAGCCGGCACTGATAGGTGGGCGGGAGAACGAGCGGGGACGCGCTCACAGTAAACAGCCGGTCCGCATGATCACCCCTGGCATGATCACCCCTGGCAATTACAGCCTGGAGTGATCATGTGCGGCTATATTCACTGCTCCCCGCGCGTCATCATCAGCGCGGGGTGCAGTGAATCAGTGTACTCACCAGTCCCCGTGTGTGGAGCCATCCCCCTGCAGCATCGCGCGATGTCTTCCTGTCTGTGCCGGTCAGCTGATCTGAGCTGATCGGCACAGACAGGAAGACATCGCAATGCTGCAGGGGAACGGCTCTACACACACAGGTCAGCGGCGCAGAGAGGAAGAAATGATCGGTGCTGCAGGGAGTGAGGAAAAGGTGAGTATAAACGTTTATTTTTTTTTCTCTGTGCTATAGGATACAAGCCATATACCAGGATGGTATATGAGCACGATGGGGGCATATAGCAGGATGGGACTATATGAGCAGGATGGATGGGGGGTATATGAACAGGATGGGGGTATATGAACAGGATGGGGGGATATGAACAGGATGGAGGGTATATGAACAGGATGGGGGTATATGAACAGGATGGGGGTATATGAGCAGGATGGGGGTATATGAGCAGGATGGGGGATATGAGCAGGATGGGGGTATATGAGCAGGATGGGGGTATATGAGCAGGATGGGGGTATATGAGCAGGATGGGGGTATATGAACAGGATGGGGGGTATATGAGCAGGATGGGGGGGTATATGAGCAGGATGGGGGTATATGAGCAGGATGGGGGTATATGAACAGGATGGGGGTATATGAACAGGATGGGGGTATATGAACAGGATGGGGGGTATATGAGCAGGATGGGGGGTATATGAGCAGGATGGGGGGGTATATGAGCAGGATGGGGGGGTATATGAGCAGGATAGGGGGGTATATGAGCAGGATGGGAGTATATGAACAGGATGGGAGTATATGAACAGGATGGGAGTATATGAACAGGATGGGAGAATATGAACAGGATGGGAGAATATGAACAGGATGGGAGAATATGAACAGGATGGGAGAATATGAGCAGGATGGGGGGTATATGAACAGGATGTGGGAATATGAGCAGGATGCTGGTATATGAGCAGGATAGGGGTATATGAGCAGGATGGGGGTATATGAGCAGGATGGGGGTATATGAGCAGGATGGGGGTATATGAGCAGGATGGGGGTATATGAGCAGGATGGGGGTATATGAGCAGGATGGGGGTTTATAGCAGGATCATATACAAGGCAGGAGGATCATTACCAGGATGGGGTACCTTAGTAGAGAATTTGGGGACATTACTCCCATAACAGTGGCAGCAGCAGATCCTCGCCCCATAACAGTGTGTCATGACCACATTTTTTTGCTTTAAGTTTTATTTTCCTCCTGTAAAACCAGGGTGCGTCTTAAAGTCCGGTGCGTCTTATAGTCCGAAAAATACAGTATGCATTTTTTCTGGCTTTATAGGATGCTTTATCTTTCCCACTGATATACACCATACTAATTAGGTCATATTCTGTGCAGATTGTCTAGAGTATTTATTTATTGTTGTTTTATATATCTATTTAGCTAATCTTGCACATGTCCCTATACCTTCTGGAGTGTTAGTCTATATTGCTGTGTATTTCATTGGTTCTACTGGCTTTGTACTTTCTGCTGCTATAACAACCTGTGTATATTATTTTTTTTGCTATTGCCTGCTTACTATGATTTAGGTGCAAAGTACTTTCATTGGATGCTTATTTACCAGAACTTTGGGTGTTACGGATCTTCCACTATGGATTTTAAGTGTTTTTAACTTTCTTGGTGTTTTTTGCCCTTTTATTGGGATGTTTGTATTTTCTTGTACAATAAAAATCATACTTTTGTGATGCCGCTTTTATGACACTTTTTTTCCCTTCTTTATTATATGTCTACTTTAAGTGTCTGTGGAGATCCCTTCTTATATTTGAGCTGATGCCTTCTACCCTCCCCTTTTCTTATCACTTTTACTGCACAAAAAATGTAATAAAAAAAGCCCCAACCAATAAGTAAATTGCTGTTTTTTGTTCATCCTTTACCTGAAAAATCTGAATAAAAAGTGATCAAAAATGTTGTGTTCCCCAAAATGGTACCAAAGAAATCTCAAACTTGTAGCGCAAAAACAGCCCTCTTCTCCAAAAAAAAAAAAAAAAAAAAATTTACAGCTCCGAATATTGTGACGGAAAAAACAATTACAAAAAAATAAAAAATGTTACTTTGTGACAGAAGCAGAACATAGAAAAACCTAAATAAATCTTGTATTGCAATGACAAGCAGAATAAATCCATTCTACCACCAATACTGCACCATGCAAAAATAAGAACTACCATATATACTAGAGTATAAGCCGACCCAAGTATAAGCCGAGGGCCCTAATTTTACCACAAAATACTGGGAAAACTTATTGACTCGAGTATAAGCCTAGGGTGGGAAATGCAGCAGGTAATGGTAAATTTCAAAAATAAAAAAATAGATCCCAATAAAATGTAATGTGCCCATCCCTGTCCCCCCTTGTAATGTGCCCATCCCTGTCCCCCCTTGTAGAGGAATACATACATATTTAAAGAGAAATTCACAAAGACACATATAGACATAAATCTAAACAAAGATATACACACTGACATACATAGATACACATCATACATGCACACACAGACGCATTAGAGATATTTCTAATATTGGGAAGCCAGCAACAGCCTCATTCACCTCCTCTGCTTGTCTGCTATCCAGCTCCTCCTGGGCATTTATCTGTGATGGGCTGTCTTGGTCGTCATCATTAACAGACATAACTCTGGGGGTATAGTAGTATGCTGCCCCCATATTCCTCTATATAGTGTTATGCAGCCCTCTCAATATAGTGTTATGCAGCCCTCTCAATATAGCGTTATGCAGCCCTTTCAATATAGCGTTATGCAGCCCTCTCAATATAGCGTTATGCAGCCCTCTCAATATAGCGTTATGCAGCCCCACAATATAGCGTTATGCAGCCCCCATAATATAGCGATATGCAGTCCCCATAATATAGCGATATGTATCCCCCATAATATAGAGTTATGTATCTCCCATAATTAGTGTCATGCAGCCCCCATAATATAGCAATATGCAGCCTCATAATATAGCGTTATGCAGCAACATAATTTAGCATTATGCAGCCCCCACAATATAGCGTTGTGCAGCCCCCACAATATAGCGTTGTGCAGCACCCACAATGTAGCACCGTGCAGCCCCCCAAAGTAGCACCAAGCAGCCCCCACACAATGTAGCACCATGCAGCCTCCACAATATAGCACCATGCAGCCTCCACAATATAGCACCATGCAGCCCCCACAATGCAGCCCCCACAATGCAGCACCATACAGGCCCAACAATTCAGCACCATGCAGCCCCCACAGCCCTCTGGCCACCGTGATTGAATACATACTAACTTCCTGCTTGTCCCCCCGCTGTCCAATCTCCTCAGCGTGTTCACTGCTCTGTCGCTCTGACCTCTCAGCACGCACTGCCGGCACGCAGTGTTGACGTCATCACGCTCCGCTGCTGAGTTGTAATAGCGCAGACAGACAGCGGGAGAATGATGAGAGGCAGCTCGCCACTCGATCTCATCATTGCTTTCAATTGTATCGGCAACTGCGATGCTTATACAATTTAAGTGCGATCCTCAGCTGGGGAGGGGGGGGGGGGGGCAGTGACAGCGTGGGCACTGCACTGGGCTCCCCTGACTAGCGGTGACGTGGCCTCTACAATTGGCAGTACACCACTCCTCACTGTGAATGGGTCCCCCGGCGACTTAGGGCCAGGTGTGCCGGGTGCCGACGTCGTCCATGACTGTACTGTGCCCATCTTTGTCACCCACCTTGTAGAAATGTCCCCATCCTTGTGACCCTTCCTTGGGCCCTCTAGTAATGTCCTCATTCCAGTCCCCTTCTTGTCCCCTTATGCCGTTCTTTACACACATACACACACACACACACAAAATAAACAATTATTCTCACCTGTCCAATGTTCCTGCGGTGTTCTCTTACCTGTTTCTTGCACAACACCGGCACAAAGACCCTTCAATGTTCGTGTCCGGTGCATGGGACCGCTGATGCAGACTGCTGCCATGGCTTTACTGCAATTGAATACTTTGCGGCTTCGCCGCAAAGCATTCAGCTGCAGTAAAGCACTGACAACCGAAAAGGCCCCATGAATAGGAGGCGATCATGGAGGGGTGCTTCTTGCGGACTGCAGATACATAAGACTCCTTTCATGACCGCGTCTGATGCACAGGGCCGGCGCTGCTGTCAGTGCATTACAGCAGTTGAATGCTTTGTGGCGCCATCGCAAAGCATTCAACTGCAGTAAAGTCATGACAGCAGACAGCAGCGGCGACTCCGTGCATTGCCTGCGGTCTGCAAGAAATAAAGGCAAACTGTGGGGAAAAAAGGCGCAAATAGGGTCTTATCCGGTAAACTGGTGTGGGGTGAATGCTAGAAAGACACTCATCTTGTCAGGTTGTGCCAATCACAACCCCTTGATCAACATAGAAGTAACATGGAAGGCAGCGGTCCCGTGATGATGAGATGAATATAAATTTAGAAGAAAAATGGGTTTAAATACCACGCCAAACCACAGGAATGCGAAGAATGAAAGTAAATCCCTTTTATTTCCACAGGTCTACGCGTTTCAGAGACATATCAGTCCCCTTCTTCAGGACAATGTACAATATTATAGCACACATGGAGCCGCAGGCTCCTATATATGTATCTAAAACAGCCTCGTCTACACTTTCTACGTCATCCTCCTTGTGACACGTAAGCATGTGAGTTAATCAATAAAATTGTACAAAGAAAAAGAAAAGACAAAAAAAGGGAGAGAGAAGAGGAAAGAAAAAAAGAGAAAAGAAGTAAAAAAAAAAAAGGGGAATGAGGCGCACACTGACTTTGCCTTTTGTGAATCCAGAAAAAAAAAGGGGAAAAAAGGAGAAATTATGAGTGTATATGTGAGGAAAAATAAATAAAAAGGATTGATGTTGTTTATTGTTTTAATAAAAGGAATTGAACCTAATAAATATATAAAAAAATAAATATTTTAATTGTATTTTGTATTTATTTTTATATATTTGTTTATTTATATATTTCTATTGTTTATATTTCATGTGAACATGATTCTTCTCGGGAGAAGATGAATAGGAAACCAATTTGTGAAGTAGTGGAGGGAAAAAAAATTCGGGTGGAAAATCAATTTAATTTGATTTTATCATGTTTTGAGGAAAGAAAAATGCGTTATTTGATTCCAAAAGAAATGTGGCTGGACAGACTGTTGCAACGGGAGAGCAGCGCTTGTATAAAAACAAGCGCTCCCGATTAAGAGAAGTGAAAGGCGCCTGCGCGAGGGGTTACTCAAGTTTAAAACCGTGGGAAAAAAACTAAGTGCGCTTGTGCAAGGGGTTGATTTAAGTTTGACACTGTGGGGAATTTTTATTTTAATATTATTTCTTATTTTTTTATCCTCCTTTTATTTTTATCAACATGTGTTCTAGAATGTATTTTCAGATTGTATACCATTTTATATGTTTTTACTATGCCTCTGTAACATCATTTTATTAATTATTCATTAATTTTTATTATTTATTTCTTATTGAGTTTTAATTAGTAAAATTATACTTTTAAATCATTCTTTTTTTCAATTAAACTGCACTTTTCATTTTTATTTATTCCCTGTACCTTAAACCCCCTTGTCCGTCCCCCCCCCCTTTTTTTCGGGTCTACACTATTTATTCTCTTTATGGATTTTTATTATCCCCTCAAATAGCCACCCTGTTTTTACCTACACATTCTCAATTTAACTATGATAGAGTTCCTAATATAACGAAAGTTTCCTACTTCTGCTCCTCCGTTGTTCCTTCCCCTCCTTCGGTACCTACAGCTCCAGAAACTTCCACCGGCATTAAAACAATGGAGTTTAATTTTGCTGACTTTGTTTTCAGTGTAATTCCATTTCTTTCTTGCCCACATAACTTTCATAAATAACGCAGGTTGTATAAAAAAAAAAATCTTTCAAATCCTTTCCTTTTTTTCTCTGCATAAGCGCCCGCAGCTTTTCCCCATGATATTAAACCTGAATCACCTCTTTGCACAAGCGCACTTCCTTTTTTCCCACGGTATTGAACTTCTATAACCCTTCGCGCAGGCGCCCTTCACTTTGTTTCCCATTTGTAATCAGGAGCGCTCGCTCAATACAAGCGCTTTTCTCTCCCCGTAACAGTTTATTCAGTCACTTCCCCTTTGAAACTATTAAAGTATCTTTTCTCTTCTTCATGATTAACATGATAATATTAAAATAAAAATTCCCCACAGTGTCAAACTTAAATCAACCCCTTGCACAAGCGCACTTAGTTTTTTTCCCACGGTATTAAACCTAAATAACCCCTCGCGTAGGCGCCTTTCACTTCACTTCTCTTTCTTAATCGGGAGTGCTTGTTTTTATACAAGCACTGCTCTCCCATTGCAATCGTCTGTCCAGCCACTTTTCTTTTGGAATCAAATAACGCATTTTTCTTTCCTCAAAGCATGATAAATTCAAATAAAATCTAATCAAGTAAAATTGATTTTCCACCCGCATTTTTTTTCCCTTCACTACTTCACAAATTGGTTTCCTATTCATCTTCTCCCGAGAAGAATCATGTTCACATGAAATATAAATAATACAAATATATAAAAAAACAAATAAATATATAAAAATACAAAAACAATTAAAACACAAAAAATGAAACACAATTAAAATATTTCTTTTTTTATATATTTTTTATTAGGTTTAATTCCTTTTATTAAAACAATAAACAACATCAATCCTTTTTATTTATTTTTCCTCACATATACACTCATAATTTCTCCTTTCTTCCCCTTTTTGTTTCTGGATTCACAAAAAGCAAAGTCAGTGTGCGCCTCATTCCCCTTTTTTTAGTTTCTTCTTTTCTCTTTTTTTCTTTCCTCTTCTCTCTCCCTTTTTTTTTGTCTTTTCTTTGTACAACTTTATTGATTACCTCACATGCTTACATGTCACAAGGAGGATGATGTAGCAAGTGAAGACGTGGCTGTTTTAGATACATATATATAGGAGCCTGCGGCTCCATGTGTGCTATAATATTTCCTGTACATTGTCCTGAAGAACGGGACTGATATGTCCCTGAAACGCGTAGACCTGTGGAAATATAAGGGATTTACTTTCACTTTTCGCATTCCTGTGGTTTGGCGCGGTATTTAAACCCATTTTTGTTCTACATTTATATTCATGCAGTCTGCAAGAAGCAGATAAGGACACGGTGGGAACGAACAGGAAATCATTTTTTGTGGGACCCTCACTTGAGTATAAGTCCGTGGGGGTGTATTCCGCATAAAGAAAATGGGCTGAAAAACTCTGCTTATACTCTAGTATATACGATAATCGTGTACTGACGACTATTTCTTCATTTTACCTCTCAAAAATCACAATAAGGCTCCACTGACAGTTATCCTGCGCTCTTCATGTAGAGCTTACTTCGGGGTTTCCGTGAAAATAACACAAAGAAAAAAAAACAAACAAAACACAAATCAGACAAAACCCTATTGCAACCATTTGATACAATTAGGTAGATGAAGCCACTTTGAACTCTGGTCTGAATCACATTTTCGTGAGATTTACATGGAGACTCCGAGCAAAAACACAAGAATGTGATTGCAGCCTTATACTGAAAGCGAACAAAAAATGTTCTGTACCTCAAAATGTTACCAATAAAATCCCTAACTTACCCCCAGAAAACCAGCCGCCACTCAGGTCCATCATCTGTCGCAGGAAATATAGGGAAGACCCACATTATTTGCACAACAAAAGACTCTGGAAAAGCAATATGGCTTCCACTCCCCAAATCAAATACAGTGAAATCTGCGCTCCCAAATCTAAATGCCCCCTCCTTCTTTGCCCCTATGCCTAAACCGCAGTAAGTGGCCAGGTGTGGCATTATTTTAGTGGGGAGAGCACACTGAACATTTAGAGGGGTGTGCGTCTCCAGAAGCAGAAGCTGAGCACAATGTATGGGGGGGTGCTACAATATATGGGGGCACAATGGATGGGCACTAAACTGCCATATTTGTAATTCAGCACAAAAAGTGTGGAACAAATGCTACAAAATAGTCGCTGCAGCCGGAAAATTATTTGAGGTGCAATTTCTACAATTGGGTCACTTTTGTTTTATTTCTGCTGTTCTGATACCTTAGGGGCTCTGCAAATGTCATCGGGAAACTATTCTTGCAAAATCTGTATTAAAAAAATTGAATAGTGCTCCTTCCTGCTCAGCTACGCCGTGAAGACAAACCGTAGTTTCTGATGATATACAGAGCATATCATCCTGTGCGGCTATACAGGGGCCCAAGTGCTAAGAGGGCCCATTTTGTACCTCCAAAGCAGGTCCAGTTGTGGATTTTGGTGAGTTATTGGACTGAAAAGGACTCACACTATTTTTGCACAATGGGGCATCACCACGTTCAGGAGAAATTGCTCAAAAAATTCTGAGGTCCATTTTCACTTTCTGTAACTGACAACCTTGCAGCTAATAAAAAAATTAACCTTTTTTTAAACACTAAAATGATTGTAGAAGGGATAGGGGGATTAGGGAAGGTGCACTATAATTACAGAGTCTCTGTCATGGCTGTAACTGCTTAAAGGCTGCTCATTCTTGTTCCAGGGCTGATCAATATTGCTCATCCATATTCACTGCTTCCCCCGTCCACAGCCAGTTCAAAATGTGACAGTGCAATTTAAATGCCCAAAGCAGGGAACATGCCTTTCACTGCCGGCATCAGAGGCAGTGACACGATCATGGGGAGCCAATGGTTCCAACGGTAGCGCAGGGTCATGTGAAGACTCCTCTCACTATCATGACGTAGTTCCTGTTACAGCCGGCAGAGCAGCCTCTGTAACAATAACGCTGCATTTCTGCTGATCAGAGCTGTGCTGCTCTGATCAGGAAAAATGAATCCGCAATCAGACTGCTGATCCCTATAGTCCCCTAGGGGAACTAATAAAATAAAATAGTAAAAAAAAAAGTTTTAGAAAATAATAACCTAAAAAAGTTCAAGTCACCCCCCCATTCGCCCCATTGAAAATGAAATTTAGAAGAAAAATCCAGCGCTGGGTATAAATTTTAAAAGTCCATCTTTTTATTTAGAATTCATTAAAATCCAGCAGGTCAAGTACCATCACAAGGAACCATACAGAAGCAGAACAACGTGTTTCGACGCTCAGGTCTTAATCATGAACAGAACATGATTAAGACCTGAGCGTCGAAACGCGTTCTGCTTCTATATGGTTTCTTGTGATGGTACTTCACCTGCTGGATTTTAATGAATTCTAAATAAAAAGATGGACTTTTAAAATTTATACCAAGCGCTGGATTTTTCTTCTAAATTTGCTATTGGTGGCCGCACCACTCCGAGCACAGGACGTATCAATGCTGCAGCAGGTCTGATCGGTGAGCTGGATTTTTCCTTTCTATTGAAAATTAAAGGGTTAAAAAAAATGAAAAATATACACATTTGGTATCACCGAGATCAGAAATGCCAGATATATCAAAACATAAAATTAAATAACCTGCTCGATAAATTTAGTGCAAAAAAATTCCAAACACCAAAATTACGTTTTTTGGTTGTTTAAAATTATAGGTTTCTTTTGCATAGTAATAGTTGTTAGGAATCTGGGAGTTGTATATTTTTATTTATTTATTTTTTTAATGTTGCCTTTCAAATTATATCCAAAGCCTATTGTTTGTTAAAAAATGACAAAAATGGTAAAATAAGTAATTTCAATGCTTGCTACACCTCATTTTATGTTTCCCCTTTCCCCTGTTATAAAGACAGTATACAAATTTTGCACAAAATGCAATACCAGGCGATCAAATCATAGAATCTGCACAAAAATGGTACCATTAAAACAGTCAGCTCAAGACCCAAAAAAATCAGCCATCACTGAATCCCATATCACAAAAAATGAGAATGCTACGGGTAGCGGGATATGGCGCAAAAAGTGCGCCTTTTTTGGGACAAACTTCTGATTTTTTTACCCTTTTAGACAAAAGTAAACCTATACATGTTTGGAATCTACAAATTCGTACCAACCTGAGGCATCATACAGACATCATCAGTTATCCCATATACTGAATAAAATACCCCAAAAACAATTATGCAAATTCACTTTTTTGCATTTTTGCGCAACTGGAATTTGTTTGCTATTTTCCAGTACACTATATGAGAAAACTCATGGTTTCATTTAAAAGTACAACTCGTCACAAAAAACAAGTCCTCATAATGCAAGATTGATGGAAAATAAAAGTTACAGCTCTGAAGAAGAAGGGTAGCAAACAACAAAAACGAAGAATGCCCGAAGGTGAAGTTGTTAAAAAAAAAACTAAAAAAAAACCCCCCAAAACACAACACCAAATACAGCACACGGTCCCTCCTACTTTTGATACCCAGCCAAGATAAAACCCGTCAGCATGGGGCTGGTATTCTCAGGCTGGGGAGACCTATGCTTATTGGGACCCCCTCAGCCTAAAAATAGCAGCCTGCAGCCGCCCAGAATTATTGCATCTATTAGATTTGATAGACACTTACCGGGCTCTTCCCAATTGCTGCTTATAACTGCGACTCAGTCTCTACTTGAAGCTCACAGTGTGCAGTCACATTGTATGGCTGCACGCTGTGCCTTCAGATATAACAGAGATGGAATTGTCGTGGGACCTCATGTGGATTACATCGGACCTGGGTGTTTTGGGGTTTAATAAATCGGTGAAACAGGGTGGGGGTTTTTTTGGGGTTTTTTTTAGATATTATTTGAAATAAAGGATTTTTTAAATGTTGGTGTTCATTTCTTGTCACTTATAGATTAGCAATGGGGGGGGCACATAGACTCCTCCCATTATTAGTCTAGGGCTTAATGGCAGCTGTGGACTGTTATTAACCCCTTATTACGCTGGGTAAAGTTCCGGGATTGTAACATCTAATGTATGCGCCAATCCTAGCCCGCAGCTGTGAGGCTTTATCATGGCTAAGTATCGAAATTGGGGGGGACCGCATGTCGCGTGTTTCTTTTTTTACATTAATTTAAGGAATTTTTTAAAAAAAAGAAAAAAAAAAAGCCGCATGTGGTTCCTTTTATTTTCATACACAGCCAAGATAGGTGCACAGCTGGGGGCTGCAGCCCATAGCCGTATGCTTTATCTTTGCTGGGTATCATAATCCGAAGGGACCCTATGCCATTTTTTTTACTTATATTTTTACCACAATATTGACCCGCAGATAGGGTCTATGATTGCAAGCACTCAGACGTTGTCCACTGTCGTAGGTGCTCCACATGTCGTAGGTGCTCCACACATGTTTTGCAAACCATGTGTGGCTCAAAATAAGCCACTCTACGTATTAAGTCTGTGATATTTCTTCTTTGTTTTTCAACAATGTACTCTCTACAGATGTAGCAAAATACATCAGGATTGTTGATGCAGGCTCTTCTTGATGAAGTCATAAGTTTTATATGTATTTATTTATTTACTTAAGACAGAACATTTGGGTATAAACCAAGATTGAGTTAACAAACTTTTACTGTATCTGACTTCTTTTTTCAGCAAATTCACAATAGAATCCTGAATTCAAAAAGTCACTTGTACAGCAATAATAACATTTCTAGAGCACCAACATGTTCCGCAGCACTTCACAATTCAGAGGTTCATATGTAAACATAAATTAGAGTTATAGAAGATACAATAATTAAAAGCAAAAATAAAAAGACAACCCTGTTTGTAAGAGCTTACAGTCTACAATTGAGTGAGATGGGGGTTACAAAAGGATCAAGTGCTTATCTACAACTACAGTCCTGCCATCTCCAAAAAATGGGGGGATAGATAAAGGCTGCATGAACCAGTCATCAGCCAATCTTTGTAAATCAGCACTGTAGGACTACAAATTGAAATACAAAATAATTATATGGGATATTTTATTACCTAAGATTGTTAGAGTCAAAAGACAGACCAAAAGCTATAGCACTTGTTATCACACAGACGTCGAATTGGGGGAATGCATTATTGTCATGGATATCAATTATCTCAAAAACAAGAACCAATTCATCAAAAGTAATGGGATTTTTAACTCAGCACCCTCAAAAATCTGTTAAAAAAATCGTGGCACCTATTTTTTTCTAGACCCATGAAAGGTTTCTAGGGCGTGAAATGTTGTGTTTCTGGAAACATACAAATTACCGTATTTTTCGCTTTATAAGACACACTTTTGTTCCCCCAAATTTTGGGGGAAAGTAGGGGGTGCGTCTTATAATCCGAATATACGGATTATATACTGCAGGGTCCAGGGGAGGTGGGGGCCGCTCTGAAGCCGTGCTGGAGGCTGAGGTAGGCTGGAAGAGGCTGGTGAGCTGGGGAAGGCTACAGCAAGAGATCTCCTGCTCCCGCTCATATAATATGCACAGCCGCTGTCCATCACCGTGGTGCTGAAACAGCACCGCGGCGATGGGCTGGGGGAGCGGCGCATATTATATCTGCCTGTGCTCCCTTTGATAGCACATGCACCCCTGTGTTAGCTATGGCCCCCATGCTGCTGCCCATAGTAAAATAAAAAAACGCTTTACTTACCTCCTCTTGCGTGTCTCCCCGGTCTCCCTCCTGCTGCTGTGATCAGGCACGAAGAGATATCTCTCTGCTGTGACGATCACATGACCGCACCGAGAACCAGGAACTAGGAAGTGCAGGAGACAGGAGAAGCTCAACCCCACGGAGGGAGACTCGAGGGAAGACAGTGCTGGAGAAGGTAAGGAAAGAGTTTATTTTACTAAAAGCAGTAGCATGGGGGCGATATCTAACACAGGGTGATGTGTGCCAGCCACAGGGGGCCCGTGTGCCAGCCACAGGGGGCCCGTGTGCCAGCCACAGGGGGCCCGTGTGCCAGCCACAGGGGGCCCGTGTGCCAGCCACAGGGGGCCCGTGTGCCAGCCACAGGGGGCCCGTGTGCCAGCCACAGGGGGCCCGTGTGCCAGCCACAGGGGGCCCGTGTGCCAGCCACAGGGGGCCCGTGTGCCAGCCACAGGGGGCCCGTGTGCCAGCCACAGGGGGCCCGTGTGCCAGCCACAGGGGGCCCGTGTGTCAGCCACAGGGGGCCCGTGTGCCAGCCATAGGGGACGTGTGCCAGCCATAGGGGACGTGTGGCATCACTGGGGGACGTGTGCCAGCCATAGGGGACGTGTGCCAGCCATAGGGGACGTGTGCCAGCCATAGGGGACGTGTGCCAGCCATAGGGGACGTGTGCCAGCCATAGGGGACATATAGTATCACTGTGGGGGCTGTGCGCCAGCCACAGGGGGCCGTGTGCTAGCCATAGGGGCCGTGTGCCAGCCATAGGGGACAAGTGGCATCACTGGGGGATGTGTGGCAGCACAAGGGGGCTATATTCAATATAAGGTGGCCATATCCAGATTAAGCGGGCTAATTTTAGGATGGGTGGGCTATGAGGTACATATACCCTATATGATTTGTTAGACGGACACTGGCATTATAAGACGTACCCCATTTATTAAAAAATTCTCTATTCCTTCACCAAATTTGGGGGTGCGTCTTATAATCAGGTGCATCTTATAAAGCGAAAAATATGGTATATGATTTGTTAGTTACTTTGAAAACACTGCATATTTACTTACATTTCCCATGCTGAAGGTACGCTTAAATGCACAAAATATGTCATATAGTAACACAGTTCCATCTTCTTGAATGCAGATTAGGTCTTCAGAAACAGTCCATCCAAGGTGAACAACTTGCCCACTTTTCCACTGTAAAAAACACAAAATATGTATTTGAAATATCAGAGAAATACGATGGTTTGGGGGCTTTTGTTTGTTTGTTTTAGCAAAGCTGGAAAACGTTAGCAACTACAATACACCCATTGCATGTAGCATTGCAATATTTGTCTTAAAAATAAACCCAAAAAACTACAAAAACTTAAAGGGGTGGTTCACCCATTTTTTTTTATTTTCTGTAGGAGTTCTACTTACCATTCTAGGCGTTTTCTCCATTGGCTTCTGTTTCCATTTCTGGCACTGAGCGGCGCTATCCTGCACGCTCAGTGCCTGTCACATGACCCCCTGGAGCTGTGGCCGCCAGTATCCTTTTACGTCCCGGCAAGTTCCGGGCTCTCAAATTTGTCGGGTACGTCAGAGAAGGCTGGCACCACTCAGATTGAGTGACAGGGCTGTGGGCGGTGACTACCGCACGTCACAGCACAGCATCGAGGGGAGGAGCCGGAGGACGTCAGTGTGGAGCCGGCTAAGCGTCCTGCAGATGGTGAGGCACGGGGCGCCAGTGTGCAGTACAGGGGGGGTTCTTGAGCTGAAATCCCCCCCTGCACGTAAGTATCTGATCACACTCTCCACCCGCCCGCTCTGCTGCGATGTCAGTAGAGCGGCCGTGTCGGGCAGTGTGATCATCTGCTCCTCCCAGCAGCACTGCAGGATGCAGCAAGACAGTGACAGGCATGTCCCCGCTGTGCTCTGCCACCTGTCCTGCTGCATGGGACCACCTGTCCTGCTGCATGGGACCACCTGTCCTGCTGCATGGGACCACCTGTCCTGCTGCATGGGACCACCTGTCCTGCTGCATGGGACCACCTGTCCTGCTGCATGGGACCACCTGTCCTGCTGCATGGGACCAACTGTCCTGCTGCATGGGACCAACTGTCCTGCTGCATGGGACCAACTGTCCTGCTGCATGGGACCAACTGTCCTGCTGCATGGGACCAACTGTCCTGCTGCATGGGACCAACTGTCTGCACTCTGTCACCTGCACCACAAGTCACAGAGTGGAGACAGTTGGTGACAGAGCACCTCTGCCTCCCCTCTCCTTTCCCCACTCTCTTCTCTCCCCCCCACTTTTCTTCCCCCCCCTCTCCCCACCCCCTCGCCCTCTCTTCTCCCCCTCGCCCTCTCTCCCCCCCCTCGCCCTCTCCCCCCCCCCTCGCTCTCTCTTCCTCCCCCGCTCTCTCTTCCTCCCCCGCTCTCTCTTCCTCCCCCGCTCTCTCTTCCTCCCCCGCTCCCTCTTCCTCCCCCCCTCGCTCTCTCCTGGCATGGTCAGTACAGAAATCTCTCCATTGTGGAGGGAGTAATAAATATGGAGTCCCTACTGTGTGTATTTATTTCTAATAAAGTATTTTTCTCTTTGTAGTGTTTTTTTTTTTATTTAAACCCTTTATTGGAAATTCTTAATGGCCAGGTCAAACTTGGCCTGACATTAAGAATTTCGGGCTTTATACCAGCTGGTAAAACATAGCTGGTATTAACCCCTTATTACCCAGCGTGCCACCTGCCACCAGGGTCACTGGAAGAGTTGGATACAGCGCCAGAAGATGGCGCTTCTATGAAAGCGCCATTTTCTGGGGCGGCTGTAGACTGCAATTCGCAGCGGGGGCCCCAGAAAGTTTGGGCACCCTGCACTGCGGATTCCAATCCTCAGCTGCCTAGTTGTACCTGGCTGGACTCAAAAATTCGGCGAAGCCCACATCATTTTTTTTTTTTTTTTTTTTAATTATTTCATGAAATTCATGAGAAAAAAAAAAAGGGCTCTATATTTTTGGTTCCCAGCCGGGTACAAATAGGCAGCTGGGGGTTGGGGGCAGCCGTACCTGCCTGCTATATATAAGAATAAGGCTGCACATCAAACTTAGATAATGGTATAATGCCTCAAGCATATGGAAAAATGTTGGAATATACAATGAAAAATGCTACTTGCTAATTTGAACATGTGAATAATGAATTGCATACCTGCTATGAATATTAGGAAAAAGGAGATATTTAGCAATCGCATTGATCAATGTAACTGAGCCCCAAAACCTCGTCAAGGTACATCTCTATATTGGGGTCCCTAGCTCTGTGACCCTAACTGTGTGTCATCTCATTGCAATTAAAAACTGCTATGGGTGGAGAGGGGTAACTAAGGACTTTCTTATATAGGAGATGGAAAAAACATGGCCGAAAGGGGCGGAGCTGTGTTCACATTCAGAAAAAAAACTACATATAACTGAATAGGATAACTGAAGTGAGCACTAATATATATATATGAGTGCAAGCCAAAAATACATACTATATATAAGAATAAGGCTGCACATCAAACTTAGATAATGGTATAATGCCTCAAGCATATGGAAAAATGTTGGAATATACAATGAAAAATGCTACTTGCTAATTTGAACATGTGAATAATGAATTGCATACCTGCTATGAATATTAGGAAAAAGGAGATATTTAGCAATCGCATTGATCAATGTAACTGAGCCCCAAAACCTCGTCAAGGTACATATCTATATTGGGGTCCCTAGCTCTGTGACCCTAACTGTGTGTCATCTCATTGCAATTAAAAACTGCTATGGGTGGAGAGAGGTAACTAAGGACTTTCTTATATAGAAGATGGAAAAAACATGGCCGAAAGGGGCGGAGCTGTGTTCACATTCAGAAAAAAAAAACTACATATAACTGAATAGGATAACTGAAGTGAGCACTAATATATATATATGAGTGCAAGCCAAAAATACATACTATATATAAGAATAAGGCTGCACATCAAACTTAGATAATGGTATAATGCCTCAAGCATATGGAAAAATGTTGGAATATACAATGAAAAATGCTACTTGCTAATTTGAACATGTGAATAATGAATTGCATACCTGCTATGAATATTAGGAAAAAGGAGATATTTAGCAATCGCATTGATCAATGTAACTGAGCCCCAAAACCTCGTCAAGGTACATCTCTATATTGGGGTCCCTAGCTCTGTGACCCTAACTGTGTGTCATCTCATTGCAATTAAAAACTGCTATGGGTGGAGAGGGGTAACTAAGGACTTTCTTATATAGGAGATGGAAAAAACATGGCCGAAAGGGGCGGAGCTGTGTTCACATTCAGAAAAAAAACTACATATAACTGAATAGGATAACTGAAGTGAGCACTAATATATATATATGAGTGCAAGCCAAAAATACATACTATATATAAGAATAAGGCTGCACATCAAACTTAGATAATGGTATAATGCCTCAAGCATATGGAAAAATGTTGGAATATACAATGAAAAATGCTACTTGCTAATTTGAACATGTGAATAATGAATTGCATACCTGCTATGAATATTAGGAAAAAGGAGATATTTAGCAATCGCATTGATCAATGTAACTGAGCCCCAAAACCTCGTCAAGGTACATCTCTATATTGGGGTCCCTAGCTCTGTGACCCTAACTGTGTGTCATCTCATTGCAATTAAAAACTGCTATGGGTGGAGAGGGGTAACTAAGGACTTTCTTATATAGGAGATGGAAAAAACATGGCCGAAAGGGGCGGAGCTGTGTTCACATTCAGAAAAAAAACTACATATAACTGAATAGGATAACTGAAGTGAGCACTAATATATATATATATGAGTGCAAGCCAAAAATACATACTATATATAAGAATAAGGCTGCACATCAAACTTAGATAATGGTATAATGCCTCAAGCATATGGAAAAATGTTGGAATATACAATGAAAAATGCTACTTGCTAATTTGAACATGTGAATAATGAATTGCATACCTGCTATGAATATTAGGAAAAAGGAGATATTTAGCAATCGCATTGATCAATGTAACTGAGCCCCAAAACCTCGTCAAGGTACATCTCTATATTGGGGTCCCTAGCTCTGTGACCCTAACTGTGTGTCATCTCATTGCAATTAAAAACTGCTATGGGTGGAGAGGGGTAACTAAGGACTTTCTTATATAGGAGATGGAAAAAACATGGCCGAAAGGGGCGGAGCTGTGTTCACATTCAGAAAAAAAACTACATATAACTGAATAGGATAACTGAAGTGAGCACTAATATATATATATGAGTGCAAGCCAAAAATACATACTATATATAAGAATAAGGCTGCACATCAAACTTAGATAATGGTATAATGCCTCAAGCATATGGAAAAATGTTGGAATATACAATGAAAAATGCTACTTGCTAATTTGAACATGTGAATAATGAATTGCATACCTGCTATGAATATTAGGAAAAAGGAGATATTTAGCAATCGCATTGATCAATGTAACTGAGCCCCAAAACCTCGTCAAGGTACATCTCTATATTGGGGTCCCTAGCTCTGTGACCCTAACTGTGTGTCATCTCATTGCAATTAAAAACTGCTATGGGTGGAGAGGGGTAACTAAGGACTTTCTTATATAGGAGATGGAAAAAACATGGCCGAAAGGGGCGGAGCTGTGTTCACATTCAGAAAAAAAACTACATATAACTGAATAGGATAACTGAAGTGAGCACTAATATATATATATGAGTGCAAGCCAAAAATACATACTATATATAAGAATAAGGCTGCACATCAAACTTAGATAATGGTATAATGCCTCAAGCATATGGAAAAATGTTGGAATATACAATGAAAAATGCTACTTGCTAATTTGAACATGTGAATAATGAATTGCATACCTGCTATGAATATTAGGAAAAAGGAGATATTTAGCAATCGCATTGATCAATGTAACTGAGCCCCAAAACCTCGTCAAGGTACATCTCTATATTGACGAGGTTTTGGGGCTCAGTTACATTGATCAATGCGATTGCTAAATATCTCCTTTTTCCTAATATTCATAGCAGGTATGCAATTCATTATTCACATGTTCAAATTAGCAAGTAGCATTTTTCATTGTATATTCCAACATTTTTCCATATGCTTGAGGCATTATACCATTATCTAAGTTTGATGTGCAGCCTTATTCTTATATATAGTATGTATTTTTGGCTTGCACTCATATATATATATTAGTGCTCACTTCAGTTATCCTATTCAGTTATATGTAGTTTTTTTTCTGAATGTGAACACAGCTCCGCCCCTTTCGGCCATGTTTTTTCCATCTCCTATATAAGAAAGTCCTTAGTTACCCCTCTCCACCCATAGCAGTTTTTAATTGCAATGAGATGACACACAGTTAGGGTCACAGAGCTAGGGACCCCAATATAGAGATGTACCTTGACGAGGTTTTGGGGCTCAGTTACATTGATCAATGCGATTGCTAAATATCTCCTTTTTCCTAATATTCATAGCAGGTATGCAATTCATTATTCACATGTTCAAATTAGCAAGTAGCATTTTTCATTGTATATTCCAACATTTTTCCATATGCTTGAGGCATTATACCATTATCTAAGTTTGATGTGCAGCCTTATTCTTATATATAGTATGTATTTTTGGCTTGCACTCATATATATATATTAGTGCTCACTTCAGTTATCCTATTCAGGTACCTGCCTGCTAGACCTGGCTAGCGTACAAAAAAATATGGCGAAGCCCACGTAATTTTTTTAAAAACGTTTTCAGGCAAAAACCTGTATTAAAAAAAAAAAAATGCTTCCCTGGATTTCTATTGCCAGTGAAAGTAACACCAAGCAGCGGGGGTTCGCAGCCAGTAGCTGCTTGGGTTACCCTTAGCAATAGAAAATGCAGCAGGAGCCCACAAACAATGTGATTTTTTGTTTGTTTTTTTATTTTTAATTTAAAAAAAAAAAAAAAAAAAAAAAAAAAAAAAAAAAATCGCATTCCACTCGGACCAATATTAGCCTGTGTGTCAGCGCACATGAGTGATTATTTTCTCAGCCCTAATTGGACAGAGAAAACAATCGCAGCATGCTGCAATTGTAATGCAAGACTCTCTCTTTTACCCATTCAAGTGTATGGGGTGAGAAAAATCGCACTGCACTTGCGGTACATCGGTGGACTACGGAGGAGAGAGGGAGAGAAATCCCTCCCACCCCTCCTCAGTGCTGGCCCACCCCTCGAGTGCCGGACCGCCCCCCGCAGCTGCGGTCTGCTCGCACAGTCGGACCTCAGTCGCAGGGACACACGCATGACACTCAGCTCTGCTGTACTGAGCGTGAGCAGAGTGTAATGCGAGGGGATCGCAGTAATCCCCGTGTGGCCCCAGCCTAATCATCCGACACTCGAGTCTGCTGATCTGAACTCAGCTGAACTCCTGTACACACAGCCCGCACACGGTCACATGTGATCGGCAGCAGGCAGTGACTGCTGTTAAGGCTACATTCACATGACCGTTCCGTTTTTGCCGCAAAAAACGGTCCTTTTTTTTCACGGATGCATCCGTGTGGCATCCGTGTGACAGCTGCGTGCCTTCCGGTTTTTTTTGCGGACCGCAAAAAATGGAAGCAGCAAGAAAGATAAATAGAGGAGTAGATATAGAGATGGATAGATCGATAGATAGATAGATAGATATAGAGACATAGAGGGATGAATGAATGGAGGGATGGATAGATAGATAGATAGATAGATAGATAGATAGATAGATAGATAGATGAGAAAAACATATATAATGTCCCACCTCCCTGCATATTCTAAGCTGGCACCCTTTTGTGACTTTCATGTGGCACTAAGGTGCTTAGTCTTGTATTTAGCCAAAAAATAAATAAATAATAAAAAAAAGACATGCGGTCCCCCTATCTTTTGTAGCCAGCTAGGGTAAAGCAAACGGCTGCAGCCTGCAAACCACAGCTGGCAGCTTCACCTTGGCTGGTAATCCAAAACAGAGGGCACCCCACACTGTTATTTTAAATAAATAATTTAAAACAAAAAACACGGGGTCCCCCCGAAATTGGATCACCAGACAAGGTAAAGCGGACAGCTGTGGTCTGGTATTCTCAGACTAGGGAGGTTCACTGTTATTGGACACTCCCCAGCCTAAAAATTGCAGGCTGCAGCCGCCCCAGAAGTAGCGCATCCATTAGATGTGCCAGTCCTGGTGCTTTTCCCAGCTCATCCCGTTGCCCTGGTGTGGTGGCAAACGGGGTAATATATGGGGTTAATACCAGATGTGTAATGTCACCTGGCATCAAGCCCTGGGGTTAGTGATGTCAGGCGTGTATCAGATACCAGACATCACAAACCCAGGCAGTAATAAAAAAAAAAAATAATAAAAAAAAAAAACAACAAACATTTTTATTTGGAAAAACACTCTCCAACACATTCCATCTTTCACCAATTTATTGGAAAGAAAAAGAAATCTAGGTCTGGTGTAATACAAGGGGGTCCCACGATGATCCATACCATAGTCAATGTCCCAGTCAATGAAGAACAGAATGTTCCCTATTTGCTGGGAGAGCCGCGCAGTGACCTGAGCTAACATCAATAGGTCAGCCCAGGTCACTGCAGGGCATGACGAGTGCTGCTATCAGGAGGTTAGCGAGGTATATTACCTGCGATGATCGCTGAACTCCTGACAGCAGCGCTGTCACCGAGTTCAATGACCGCCGCCTTCACAAACCAAGTAACGCGAGCGGCCCGTGACGTCACCACTAGTCACACAGTCTCGGGTCGACAGCGAGAGGTGATGTGACAAGCGGCGGGCATAGAAGGCAGTGACGACCGCTGACGTCAGGAGGGCAGGACTTCATCACCGTATGTAATGAACTTACTAACCTCATGACGGTAGCGCTTGTCATCCCCGTGGCTGCTGACACTGCAGTGCGGGCAGCTGCTGACACTGCTGAGCGGGCAGCCGCGGGGCTGGGGCTGGAGCGGGACACTGACTGCACGGGCACACGACGGAAGTCACACGGAAGTGCTTCCGTGTTGCTTCCGGGAATTTTGCGGACCCATTGACTTGTATTGAGTCACAGTTCGTTATTACGGAACAGAATAAAACATGTTCCATAATAACGGAGCGAACATACAGCATCCGATTTGTTTTATTTTTTGTAGGATCGGATGCACATGGAAGTGCTACCATGTGCCATCCGATCCTACACAAAAGACATTGAAAAGATGGTCCTGTCTGTGGGGCCGCAAAAAAACAGGAACTGACCAGGACAAACGGAACGGTCATGTGAATGAGCCCACCTGCAGCCATTGCAGCGTGTGCGGGCTGTGAGATCAGGAGTCAGCTGACTCCAGCGTCGGCCGATAAATTCTGTTTCCCGCTGCAGAAGGATCCGGTAAAATAACGGTTGCATGCGCTGCACATTTAATCCACAGGATCCGGTCATATGCGGTTTGCGGATGATACGGACGACACACAGACTAGGCAAGAGGGAAAAAAGCAACCTCATCACCCCGTCACTTTTTTTTCCCCAATTATTTTTTTCACATGTTGCGCCGGCTAATAATCATAATTTCTGTACACACACTCACACTCACACTATACACACACTCACACACACACACACACACACTCACACACACACTCACACACACACTCACACACACACTCACACACACACACACACACTCACACACACTCACACACACTCACACACACACTCACACACACACTCACACACACTCACACACACTCACACACACACACACACACACACACACACACACACACACACACACACACACACACACACACACACACACACACACACACACACACTCACACACACTCACACACACACACACACACACTCACACACACTCACACACACTTTCTTCCCCTGGGTGTGCAGAGCTGGCAGCTTCGGATGTCTAAGGCTATGTGCGCACTGGGAAATGGAATTTTCTTGAGAAAATTCCGCATGCTCTCAAAAATTACCGCACTCGCGGTAAAAAACCGCGGCAAACCGCACGCGAAAACCGCATGCGGTTTGCCGCGGTTTGCTGCGGTTTCACCGCGGTATTGTTCGCGGTATTGCCGCGGTTTTGCCGCGTGCAGGTTGGGATGTGCTTTATTGCATTCAATGCAATAAAGCACATTGAAAGAAAAAAAAAAAAGTCATTTAATTCTGAGGTAGTAGATAGATAGACAGAAGAATAGATAGAGGGATAGATAGACAGACAGACAGACAGAGGGATAGATAGCTAGATAGAGGACAGATCGCTGCATTTCCCACGGTCGGCAGTGAGTTCACATTACCGGCCGTGGGAAATGACCGGTAATTACCTCTGCTGTCTGCTGCATTCATTCAGCGCTGTGTCTGTGACAGTCGCGGCTGGATGTAAGCAGCGCAGGACGTCGGAGCTGTGGATTACGCCGGAGCTTTGGTGCGGCAGGGGTTAATAAAATGGTGAACGAGGCTTGTTTGTTTTATTTAAAATAAAGGATTTTTCGGTGTCTGTGTTTTATTCACTTTACTTACGGGTTGATCATGTCAGCTGTCACATAGACGCTGCCATGATCAAGCCTGGAGTTAATGGCAGTGATCCACCACCATTAACCCCTTGTATTACCCTGCTGCCACTGCTACACGGCGGCAGGAAGAGCCGGGGACACGCCGGTGCTGCCGCATAATGCATGCGACAGTGCCGGGGCAGTTGCGGCTGATAGTCTCGGCTGCGGGAGGGGGAGTGAGGTGGGGGACATTAACCCTGCCCCTCTCCCTCCCCAGCCTGAGAATACCGTGCCGCCGCTGTGTGCTTACCTCGGCTGGACGGTAAATATACAGCGGAGCCCACGTTCTTTGTTTTCTATATGTGTCTGTGTCTGTGTTCTGTGTCTGTGATGTCTATGTGTGTGTGATCTGTGTGTTTGTTTACTCTCTGCATGGCTTCCTCTTCCTGTAATGACATCACTTCCCTGCAAAACCGCAGACAGGCGATGTACATTACCGGAGGTAAACCGCGAAATACCGCAGGGAATAACGCAGGAAAACGCAGTGAACCGCACAGAATTTGCTTCCTGCGTTACTCCCTGCGGGATTTCACGATTACATTGGAGTCAATGGAGTGAAATCCCGCAGCGACGTGCGGAAAAGAATTGACATGCAATTGTTTTTGCTGCGGGAATCCCGCAGCAAAACATGCAGCTGTCAAATTCCGCCTAGTGCGCACAGGATTTTTTTTGCCCATAGGTTTTGCTGGTGATTCACTGCAGAGATGTTATGAACATTTTCTGCAGCGAAACATGCAGCAAAACCGCAAAAAATCCACGGCAAAATCCGGTAAGTGCGCACATAGCCTAAGTGTGATTTCTCTCAGTGCATCCACACAGGGAAGAGGCAGGGAGGAGGCTTTGGGTGGAGAGGAGAGTGGGTGTATTACACACAGTGGGTGTGTTAGATAAGCTAGACACCGCCCTAGAGCCACAAAGAATTCTGGGACTTGTAGGAACTAAACCCAGGAAGTCAGAAGAGGGATTAACCCCTTCAGAGCTGGAGCCAGCAATGAAGATGTGCTGCTAGAGCACAATAAAAGGTAATTTTGCTGAAAAAACATAATAGATGTGTTGAGGGGCACATATTAGCAAGATCTATCAGAAGAAAAAAAAATCAGTTTTGGTAACTGGACAACTTTTTTAACCTCTTAAGGACGAAGCCAATTTTGTACTTAATAACCAGGCGAAATTGTAGAATTCTGACCAGTGTCACTTTGACAGGTTATAACTCAAGATCACTTCAAAGGATCTGTTTTTTCGTGACATATTGTACTTCATGATACTGGTAACTTTAGTTTGTTATTTTTTGCTTTTATTTGTGAAAAAAAAAAATCAGACATTTGATGAAAATTTTGAAAATTTTGCAATTTTCAAACTTTTAATTTTTATGCCCTTAAACCAGAGAGTTATGTCAAGCAAAATAATTGATAAATTACATTTCTCACATGTCTACTTATCAGAGCAATTTTCAAAACAACATTTTTTCAGATTAGTAAGTTAGAAGGGTTCCAATTTCATCAGCAATTTCTCATTTTTAGAACAAAATTTTGAAAACCATTTTTTATGGACAACAGTAATTACCTTCAAAAACCCCCTTATTGAAGAGCAGTAAATCGCAACGGGGGGCAAAAAGCCAGAGAAAAAACTCCTAAAACATAGCTTTTATTAGATATAAAAGAATAAAAGATTTGCATTTGGGCCATAGAGAATATAGCCTTAAAATGAACACCAGGCACAAAAATGCAGTAAGTGTGAAAGCAAGTCACACAAAGGATCTGCATTCAACAAGACCCAGCATGCACAGTTGCCACCTCAGACTTGCTGCAACAGTGAATAAAAATAGGGAAACAGTCTTAGGCTACTTTCACACATCAGTTTTTTGCCATCAGGTTCAATCCGGAAAAAAACGGGTAAAACGGATCCGGTACCGCATCCGTTTTTTCCCCATAGACTTGCATTGTTGCCGGATTGTACCGGATGGCTTTGCGTTGCATCCGTTTTTTTCCGGATGCGGCAAAATAATTGAATGCGGCGGCCGGATAGAACGTATCATGTAACGTTTTTTGTCCCCTTAAAATAACCGCATTCTGCCGGATCCGGCGCAATACGGCATTGTATACAATGGGTGTCTATGCATGCCGGATCCGGCGCAATGCGGTTTAAACCGGATGCGGTGACCGCATCCGGTTTGGTAAACAGAGCATGCGCAAATTTTTTTTTTCATCATCACAAAACTTATAAAAGGATCCAGCACATTCTACACACTTCCTGCCGTTGGTTCCTGACTTCAACTTCTGCTGTCCTCCAGTCCAGTGCTCCAGGGAAGAGGTATGTCCACAGTACTGTCCACAGATCACTGCTGTGAGCTGCGTACATGTACTTAGACATTTTTTTTTCTTTTTTTGCAGGTGCAGTTTTGACGGAAAATTTGAGGACAGCCAGTTCCTGTGTCCGTTTGCAGTCAGTGCGAATTTGGAGGACAGTGTTCCAGAGGTAATGTCCACAGTACTGTCCACAGATCACTGCTGTGAGCTGCGTACATGTACTTAGACATTTTTTTTTCTTTTTTTGCAGGAGCAGTTTTGACGGAAAATTTGAGGACAGCCAGTTCCTGTGTCCGTTTGCAGTCAGTGCGAATTTGGAGGACAGTGTTCCAGAGGTAATGTCCACAGTACTGTCCACAGATCACTGCTGTGAGCTGCGTACATGTACTTAGACATTTTTTTTTCTTTTTTTGCAGGTGCAGTTTTGACGGAAAATTTGAGGACAGCCAGTTCCTGTGTCCGTTTGCAGTCAGTGCGAATTTGGAGGACAGTGTTCCAGAGGTAATGTCCACAGTACTGTCCACAGATCACTGCTGTGAGCTGCGTACATGTACTTAGACATTTTTTTTTCTTTTTTTGCAGGTGCAGTGTTGACGGAAAATTTGAGGACAGCCAGTTCCTGTGTCCGTTTGCAGTCAGTGCGAATTTGGAGGACAGTGTTCCAGAGGTAATGTCCACAGTACTGTCCACAGATCACTGCTGTGAGCTGCGTACATGTACTTAGACATTTTTTTTTCTTTTTTTGCAGGTGCAGTTTTGACGGAAAATTTGAGGACAGCCAGTTCCTGTGTCCGTTTGCAGTCAGTGCGAATTTGGAGGACAGTGTTCCAGAGGTAATGTCCACAGTACTGTCCACAGATCACTGCTGTGAGCTGCGTACATGTACTTAGAAATTTTTTTTTCTTTTTTTGCAGGTGCAGTTTTGACGGAAAATTTGAGGACAGCCAGTTCCTGTGTCCGTTTGCAGTCAGTGCGAATTTGGAGGACAGTGTTCCAGAGGTAATGTCCACAGTACTGTCCACAGATCACTGCTGTGAGCTGCGTACATGTACTTAGACATTTTTTTTTCTTTTTTTGCAGGTGCAGTGTTGACGGAAAATTTGAGGACAGCCAGTTCCTGTGTCCGTTTGCAGTCAGTGCGAATTTGGAGGACAGTGTTCCAGAGGTAATGTCCACAGTACTGTCCACAGATCACTGCTGTGAGCTGCGTACATGTACTTAGACATTTTTTTTTCTTTTTTTGCAGGTGCAGTGTTGACGGAAAAGTTTGGCCCATCAAGTTGGTGTGCGTGGCCTGTAATAAAATATGTCGTCTTCTGGTAGCCCGCCCTTCGGTTCACAAACTGAGGTATTTTTTTTTTTTTTTTTTTTTTAAAAAAAACAAAAAATTTTTTTAAATAAACGACATTTACACAGGTGGCCGAAACATCACAGGAGATGCTGCCAGAAGAGGACGGAAGGGGTGGAGAAATACACGGAGCGGGCGGTCAGAGTGTAAGTTTCATACAGGAATTGTTTACCACAGCACACCAAACACATAAGTAAATAATGTTTTTTTTTTTTTATTCACTAAAGGCTTCAACTTCTAGGGCTCACGATAGAGCTCCCCCAAGACCGTCCCAGGGTCGTCGTCGAGGTGGCGGTGGTCATACTGTAAGTTTTTTTTTTGGTTTTTTTTTTCATGTCAGTGTGATTTTTTGTCTATTTTTTTTTTAATTTCTTTTTTCTTTCTTTGAACAGGCATCACAGCGTGCTCCCGATTCTGACGGTGAGGAGGCCGGATTTATCAACATCGACCTCCTCATCGATGAAGTTAGAGAGAGGGAGCCGCTGTGGAACATGGCTGACCGCCGCCACGCTGATACTATCGTAACTCGTCGACTCTGGGACGAGGTATGCCACGCAGCGGTAGAAGGTTGGGGGGAGCTCAATTCTCGTGGCCAGAAGAAACAGCGTAAGTATTCACAGTTCAGTAGGTTATGCTGCAGGATGTAATGTGTTGTATACTAACCACTTTGTGTTTTCCACTTTCAGGTGACAAACTACAAAAGCGGTGGCGGTCTATCAGGGATCGCTTCAAAAAGGAGTTAAATCAAGAGATGCAGGCCCCGAGTGGATCCGGAGGACGCAGATCGAAGTACCGTTACTTTAGAGCGTTGTCGTTCCTCCGGACAACTATGGTGTGCAGAAGGTAAATATTCCCCAAAATATGTACAAAGTATAATATTTTATGTCTGATTTTTTTTGCCTTTTTTTTTTTTTTCTGTGGCACTGTATAGCAATTAAATTAATTATTATTTTGTTTTTCCTCTTTTTACCAGCACCGTCTGCAGCACTCAGGAGCCTGCATCGAACCCGACAGGAGCGATCCCTGAACAGTCCGCCACTGGTGAACACACGCACAGACCCCACCCATCTGAACCTTCCCTTCCATCTACATCTGTCCCATCCACCTGCGCTGGAGCTTCCCGTGAGACTTCATTACCTGAAGCTGCTGGTGATGAGATAGCTTTTCCCCTACCCCACCCCTCTGACACTGCTGCCCTCAGTAGAACACCTTTGGGTTCTGGGCGTCAGCGTCATAGGGGTCAGGAAAAGAGCTATGCGCCCGAGTTCTTGCATCTAAATGCAGCCTTCCAGAACGCCATTCAATTATTATCAGAACAAAATCGTGCATCTTTTAGCTTCATAAATGCCAATATGGAAAAAAATACACACGAATTGTGCACGCGTCTGGACAGGCTGCATTTAGATGCAAGTAAATCACCCAATCATTGTTTTTTTCAAGCCGTACTAGAGCGCATGGAAAAGCTATCTCCTGACCAGCAGATGCATGTAATGCAAGCAACACGGCAGGCTCTGGCGCAGGTTGACTCCCAACCACCTCCACCCACCCCTCCTCCAGCACCTGCCCCCCCTCCAGCCATTGTCCCTACTCCCTCTGCTGCCCAGTACCAGCCTGCTGCCCAGTACCAGCCTGCTGCCCAGTACCAGCCTTCTGCCCAGTACCAGCCTTCTGCCCAGTACCAGCCTGCTGCCCAGTACCAGCCTGCTGCCCAGTACCAGCCTGCTGCCCAGTACCAGCCTGCGGCCCAGTACCAGCTCCCAACCACATCTGCCCCTACACTTCCTACCCACTACCACATCTCGCCTTCCACACCCGTCATGACCCCAACTCAAGCCACTAATTCACCCGCCACCTCTTCTGTCTCCCAATCCCTCCACTCCACCCCTCAATCCTTACCAAATCCCATCCCATCTCCTGGTTTCCCTCTTGGTTTCTCAACCACACCTTCACCTTCTGTTACTTCCCCACCACCACCACCAACACCACTTTCCACCCTCAATACTCCAACTGTGCGTGTGTTCCCACCTGTCAGCCCCTCCAGTACTATCTCCACCCCAAGCCCAAGATATACCAATTTATAATTTATGTTTGTAATAAAAATAAAAGTTTTTTGTTTAAAAGTATTTATTTGTTCTTGTTTTTTTTGGGGGTGAATATTATTTTGCAAGTTAAGTTAATAATAAGGTAATACAAAAACATAACATGTTGTAATTTGACGGTGAAAAAATTACAAATTTTTAAAGCGAGTGAAAGATTAAAATTAACAAAGTTAACAAGATATTTTTTAATTTATTTTTAACTATTTTTATTTGTTATAAAACTAAACAAAGATCTTACACCATTTGATCTTGCCAATCTACTCTACCTTCTGGGGACACAAAATAGTCAGCATATTTGTCACGGATTGTGGAACAGGCAACACTACTCCTAAATCCAGGACTGGTGTAGTCAGACAAAGCGGTGGATTCCAAACTCTGGTCATCCAAGGACAAAGGTTCCTTTGTTAAAACAAAATTGTGCAGTACCACACATGCTTTCACAATTTCATCCACAGTTTCAATGTTTAAATTAATGGCTGTTAACAACACTCGCCATTTGCTGGTTAGTATCCCAAAGGAGCATTCCACCATTCTTCTGGCTCTGGATAATCTGTAATTGTATATTTTTTGGGTTTGCGTCAATCCACGGCTTGCATATGGCTTCAATAGATGTTGGGAGAGTTGAAAGGCTTCGTCGGCCACAAAAACAAAGGGCATTGGGGGCTCACATGTGCCAGGAAGAGGTCTTGCAGGAGGGAAATCAAAAGTATTCCCATAGATTCGCCGCCCCATTGGGGACATTTTAAAGACCTGAGAGTCATTGGATCTCCCATATGCGCCAATGTCCACTGAGATGAATTTGTAGTCCGCATCCGTTATTGCCATTAGGACAATTGAGAAATATTTTTTATAATTGTAGTATTCTGACCCCGAAGCAGCAGGTTTCACAATTCTTATATGTTTGCCGTCCACTGAGCCAAGGCAATTTGGAAACTGACAAATGTTATAGTATTGTTCAGCAATTGCAAGCCATCTGTCCCTGGTGGGCTGGGGGATGAAATCATCATGGAGGCAATCCCACAAGGCTTGGCAAGTGTCTCTAATGATTCCCGAGATGGTGGAAATTCCTAGTCGAAACTGGTAGTGGAGGGATGAAAGCGACTCTCCAGTTGCAAGGAATCTGTAAAGGAAAGACAATAATTATAAAAAAATAATAGCAAACACATTACAGTTAAAAGTCAATTTACAGGAGGATACAATTTAAAAAAAAAAAACTTACCTAAGCGTAACCAGCAAACGCTCCTCGGGTGTTATAGAGAACCGGCTGTAGGTGTCCGTTTTACGGATGTTGTCCGCAACAAGGCCAAGGAGGACGTCAAAATTAATCACTGACATCCGGACATAGCTTGTGAATTTTTCATGGTTTCCACGGAGCTCCAGGTATAGGGTTGAAAACACCCCACGTGTCAGTCTCTGTGCAGTCAGGGGATGGATCCAAAAGCGTCGATGTCGCTGACGCCTCAGTCGCTGTCGCTCCTTTTCTCTGACGATGATAGCCAAGCGATTTGCCTCAAATATAAAATCTGCAGCGATCTTTGTGTAATTTGCAAGAATAGCATCCATGGTTTCTGCTTGCCTCTGTCTTCATTCTGTCATATATGCTTCAAAATACTGTATATATACTATATGTTCACAATAGCCAATCAGAAGACGGAACTCGTTAATTGTTTGTTTAGTGTTTTAAAAACGGATCCGTCAAAAAACGGACATAACGGATGCAAAACGGATGCAAACCGGACCTACCGGATCCGTTTTTTAACGGATCCGTCCTAAACGGATCCGCTTAAAAACGGATCCGGTAGGTCCGCTTTGCTCCGGTTTGCACAACAAAAACGGAAACGTTGGATACGGCAAAAAAAAGGACTGTGCCTGAATACAGAAAACTGATGTGTGAAAGTAGCCTTAGGCTCTGTGCGCACTGGGAAGTGGAATTTTCTTGAGAAAATTCCGCATGCCCTCAAAGATTACCGCACCCGCGGTAAAAAACCGCGGGAAACCGCACCCGAAAACCGCATGCGGTTTGCTGCGGTTTTACCGCGGTATTATTCGCGGTATTGCCGCGGTTTTGCCGCGTGCGGGTTGGGATGTGCTTTATTGCATTCAATGCAATAAAGCACATTGAAGAAAAAAAAAAAAAAAAAAAAAAAGTCATTTAATTCTGAGAGTAGATAGACAGAAGAATAGATAGAGGGATAGATAGATAGACAGAGGGATAGATAGATAGATGACAGATCGCTGCATTTCCCACGGTCGGCAGTGAGTTCACATTACCGGCCGTGGGAAATGACCGGTAATTACCTCTGCTGCATTCAGCGCTGTGTCTGTGACAGTCGCGGCTGGATGGAAGCAGCGCTGGACGTCGGACCTGGATTACGCCGGAGCTTTGGTGCGGGAGGGGTTAATAAAATGGTGAACGAGGCTTGTTTGTTTTATTTAAAATAAAGGATTTTTCTGTGTGTGTGTTTTTTTTCACTTTACTTACGGGTTGATAATGTCAGCTGTCACATAGACGCTGCCATGATCAAGCCTGGGGTTAATGGCGGTGGTCCCCCACCATCATTAACCCCTTGTATTACCTTGCCACCACTGCTACACGGTGGCAAGAAGAGCCGAGGACACGCCGGTATTGTCGCATATTGCATGCGACAGTGCCGGGGCAGCTGCGGCTGATATTCTCGGCTGCCGGAGGGGGAGTGAGGCGGGGGACATTACCCCTGCCCCTCTCCCTCCCCAGCCTGAGGATACCGGGCCGCCGCTGTGTGCTTACGTCGGCTGGAATGTAAATATGCAGCGGAGCCCACGTTCTTTTTTTTCTATATTTCCGTTTTCTTTCTATGTGTATTCTATGTGTCTGTGTCTATGTGTTCTATGTGTCTGTGATGTGTTCTATGTCTGTGATGTGTGTGTGTTTACTCTGCACGGCTTCCTCTTCCTGTAATGACATCACTTCCCTGCAAAACCGCAGACAAGCGATGCACATTACCGGAGGTAAACCGCGAAATACCGCAGGGAATAACGCAGGAAAGCGCAGTGAACCGCACAGAATTTGCTGCCTGCGTTATTCCCTGCGGGATTTCTTGATTAACATTGAGTCAATGGAGTAAAATCCCGCAGCGATGTGCGGAAAAGAAGTGACATGCACTTGTTTTTGCTGCGGGATTCCCGCAGCAAAACATGCAGCTGTCAAATTCCGCCCAGTGCGCACAGGATTTTTTTTCTCCATAGGATTTGCTGGTGATTCACTGCAGAGATGTTATGAACATTTTCTGCAGCGAAACATGCAGCAAATCCGCGGCAAAATCCGCGAAAAATCCGGTAAGTGCGCACATTTTGCCGCGGATTTGCTGCATGTTTCGCTGCAGAAAATGTTCATAACATCTCTGCAGTGAATCACCAGCAAATCCTATGGAGAAAAAAAATCCTGTGCGCACTGGGCGGAATTTGACAGCTGCATGTTTTGCTGCGGGAATCCCGCAGCAAAAACAAGTGCATGTCACTTCTTTTCCGCACAGCGCTGCGGGATTTTACTCCATTGACTCAATGTTAATCAAGAAATCCCGCAGGGAATAACGCAGGCAGCAAATTCTGTGCGGTTCACTGCGTTTTCCTGCGTTATTCCCTGCGGTATTTCGCGGTTTACCTCCGGTAATGTGCATCGCTTGCTTGCGGTTTTGCAGGGAAGTGATGTCATTACAGGAAGAGGAAGCCGTGCAGAGTAAACACACACACAGATCACACACACAGACATCACAGACACATAGATCACATAGACACAGACACATAGAAAGAAAACGGAAATATAGAAAACAAAGAACGTGGGCTCCGCTGCATATTTACCTTCCAGCCGAGGTAAGCACACAGCGGCGGCCCGGTATTCTCAGGCTGGGGAGGGAGAGGGGCAGGGGTAATGTCCCCCGCCTCACTCCCCCTCCGGCAGCCGAGAATATCAGCCGCAGCTGCCCCGGCACTGTCGCATGCAATATGCGGCAGCACCGGGAGTGTCCTCGGCTCTTCTTGCCACCGTGTAGCAGTGGTGGCAAGGTAATACAAGGGGTTAATGGTGATGGGGGACCATCGCCATTAACCCCAGGCTTGATCATGGCAGCGTCTATGTGACAGCTGACATGATCAACCCGTAAGTAAAGTGAAAAAAAAACACAGACACCGAAAAATCCTTTATTTTAAATAAAACAAACAAGCCTCGTTCACCATTTTATTAACCCCTCCCGCACCAAAGCTCCGGCGTAATCCAGGTCCGACGTCCAGCGCTGCTTACATCCAGCCGCGACTGTCACAGACACAGGCTGAATGAAAGCAGCAGAGGTAATTACCGGTCATTTCCCACGGCCGGTAATGTGAACTCACTGCCGACCGTGGGAAATGCAGCAATCTGTCATCTATCTATCCCTCTATCTATCTATCCCTCTGTCTATCTATCTATCCCTCTATCTATTCTTCTGTCTATCTACTCTCAGAATTAAATGACTTTTTTTTTTTTTTTTTTTTTTTCTTCAATGTGCTTTATTGCATTGAATGCAATAAAGCACATCCCAACCCGCACGCGGCAAAACCGCGGCAATACCGCGAATAATACCGCGGTAAAACCGCAGCAAACCGCGGCAAACCGCATGCGGTTTTCGGGTGCGGTTTCCCGCGGTTTTTTACCGCGGGTGCGGTAATCTTTGAGGGCATGCGGAATTTTCTCAAGAAAATTCCAATTCCCAGTGCGCACAGAGCCTTACCGTGCTTCCAGAGGCATGTAAATAAAGAAAAACAGGAAAGAGCTCAATCATAGGTGACCCATCACAAGGCCTGCATAAATACCATTTAATGGCTCAAAAGAGAAAACCATAGTGTATGACCTCCCGACGCGTTTCATACATTAATCTTCAGGGGAGTCTTCATAGGACGATCAATATCATATCAGTAATCACATCAAGACTGATAGTCAAGCAAATGCCCCAAGGACGGACTGTAGAAAAAACAGTCAAATTACAAACCATCCCAGAAAAAACATGTATACGTAAGCAACCAAGATCTAGCCCACTTACCAGATTAATCCAGCATGGATCAACGCCAAGCTGTGTGTGCCGCGCTGGCTAATTGAAAACCACGCTTATTTATAGCGACCGCGCATGCGCAGTAAGTCCACCATACATCGTGACGTGTCAACCCAGCATGCACTATGCCGGAAGTCAACACGTCACGATGGTAACAGGCAGCAGCCGCATCACCAAGGATGCGCCGTCTGCGTCATCAAAACAAGCCTGGAACGCAAGCTATGATATGGAAAACAAAACCGGAAGTACACCTGGTAATGTTACACAAGCCCTAGCTAGGTGTTTACACAGTATAACAGCGGCATCAGGGTACAAGATCCATAGCGCCCATATAGGTAAGAAAGGCCTACACAATCGCAGGAACACCCCATATAATCAAACACCAGCTCCACAGTGAAGCCGGGCATCATTACGAACCGGACTCAAAAACAGAAAAAAGGGACCACACCAAATAAATACGGCATGAGCGGAGAGGCAAACAACACTAACGAGGAGACATCATGTAACAGGTGCCAATCAGAGTATAAGCATCAAAGGTCAAACCCCAGAAGGATAAGGATGACACACTTAGGGCTAACACTGCAGGATAACGACAAAGAGAACAAAGAAAAAAAAAAAAAAAAGAAAGAAAGGAAAAAAAGAAAAAACTAAGTGCATACTACAACCATCCCTATTCTAGCAGGCTGACCCTGCCTGGCCTGTGGAGGTCGGCACCCTAGAAACCTACGCCAGTGGCGCCCCCATGCAGCGTAGTCTGTCCCTCCTAAGTGCACCCTACACTACGGTGCATCTAAAAAGGGAAGGAAGGACAGCTGTTCATTGAGGCCATTCGGCACTACAGTATTCAAAACATAAATCCAAAAGTACTCCTTCTGCAGCAATAATTTATCCCAGTTACCTCCTCTGATAGGGGGCTTGATATGGTCAATGCCCATCACCCTGATGGCATCCTCCCTACCCTCATGGTAGCTATTGACATGTCTGGCTATGGGTGTATCGTTTTTCTTCCTTATGTCATTTTTTAATGACATAAGCCCCCAATCAGAGGAGGTAACTGGGATAAATTATTGCTGCAGAAGGAGTGCTTTTGGATTTATGTTTTGAATACTGTAGTGCCGAATGGCCTCAATGAGCAGCTGTCCTTCCTTCCCCTTTTAGATGCATCGTAGTGTAGGGTGCACTTAGGAGGGACAGACTACGCTGAGTGGGGGCGCCACTGGCGTAGGTTTCTAGGGTGCCGACCTCCACAGGCCAGGCAGGGTCAGCCTGCTGGAATAGGGATGGTTGTAGTATGCACTTAGTTTTCTTTTGAGCCAACGAATGGTATTTATGCAGGCCTTGTGATGGGTCACCTATGATTGAGCTCTTTCCTGTTTCTTTATTTACATGCCTCTGGAAGCACGGTAAGACTGTTTCCCTATTTTTATTCACTGTTGCAGCAAGTCTGAAGTGGCAACTGTGCATGCTGGGTCTTGTTGAATGCAGATCCTTTGTGTGACTTGCTTTCACACTTACTGCATTTTTGTGCCTGGTGTTCATTTTAAGGCTATATTCTCTATGGCCCAAATGCACATCTTTTATTATTTTATAGTGGCAGTCCACTTTTTAATGAATATCTAATAAAAGCTATGTTTTAGGAGTTTTTTCTCTGGCTTTTTGCCCCCCGTTGCTATTTACTACCATTTTTTAAGGACCACATCACATTTGAAGTGACAGAGGCACAGATGACAGAAAATATCCTTTCTAAAAACGGCACCCCTCAAAGTACTAAAAACCACACCCAAGAAGTTTATTAACCTTCAAATGCTTCACAGAAGTGAAAGCAATGTGGAATGAAATAAAACAAAAATTATCATTTTACCAAAAAATGTTGCTCTAGCCCCAATTTATTTACTTTTAGAAGAAATAATACATTTTGGTGTACATTTTGTTGTATTACCAGTTTCTTCACAGTGCACTGATACCCCACATTTGGTCAGAAACCTCTGTTTGGACAAATGGGAGGGCCCGGAACAGAAGGCACAATATTTACATTTTGGAACACAAATTTGGCTGACAGATTGCTAGCACCATGTTGCATTTGCCAGGCCCCTAAGGCACCTAAACATCAGAAATCTCCCACAAGTGACCTCATTTTGGAAACTTGACCCCCTCAAGGATTTTATCTAAGGGTATACTGAGTTTTTTGAAACAACAGGTACTATACAGAATTTGATAACATTAGGCCATCATATTGAACATTTTCATTTTTCATCACAAAATATTGCTTTAGCACCAAATCTCTCACTTTTTCAAGAGGCAACGCCAAAAAGTGGACCATAGTTATTTACACACTTTCTTATGAATACGGTAATACCCCACATGTAGTCAGAAAGTTCTGTTTGGACAAAGGGGAGGGCTCGGAACGGAAGGAGCAATATTTGAATTTTGGAAAGCAAATTTGGCTGAAAAAGATTGCAGGTACCATGTTGCATTTGTAGAACTCTTAGGGGCACTTTGCACACTACGACATCGCAGGTGCAATGTCGGTGGGGTCAAATTGAAAGTGACGCACATCCGGCGTCGCAGACGATATCTTAGTGTGTAAAGCTTTTTTGATAGGATTAACGAGCGCAAAATCATCATAATCGTATCATCGGTGTATCGTTGGTCATTTCCATAATTTGGAAATGACCGATGTTATGATGTTGTTCCTCGTTCCAGCGGCATCACACATCGCTAAGTGTGAAGCCGCAGGAGCGAGGAACATCTCCTACCTGCGTCCTGCGGCTCACGACAGCTATGCGGAAGGAAGGAGGTGAGCGGGATGTTTACGACCCGCTCATCTCCGCCCCTCCGCTTCTATTGGCCGCCTGCCGTGTGACGTCGCTATGATGCCGCACGACACGCCCCCTTAATAAGGAGGCGAGTCGCCGGCCAGATCGACGTCGCAAGGCAGGTAAGTGCATGTGAAGCTGGCGTAGCGATAATGTTCGCTACGCCAGCTATCACCATGATATCGCAGCTGCGACGGGGGCAGGGACTATCGCGCTCGGCATCACAAGCATCAGCTTGCGATGTCGTAGTGTGCAAAGTGCCCCTTAGGGTACCTAAACTGCAGAAACCCCCTACAAATGACCCCATTTTAGAAACTGGACCCCTCAAAGAATTTCTCTAGATGCTAGGTGAGCACCTTTAACCCTCGGGTGCTTCACAGAATTTTATAACATGAAGCCATGAAAATAAAAAAAACAAACATTTTTACTACAAAATTGTTACTGGAACCAGATAACTTTTTTCACAAGGGTATCAGAAAAAAATGCACTGTACAATGTATTGTGCAATTTCTCTTGAGTGCGCAGATACCTCATACGTGGTAGAAATCATCTCTTTGGGCACATGGCAAAGCTCGAAAAGGGAAAAAAGTGCCATTTGACTGTAAAATTGGCTGGAATCATTAGTGAACGCCATTTCACATTTGGAGAGCCCATGAGGTACCTTTAACAGTGGAGCTCCCCAAAAGGGACCCTATTCTTGAAGCTAAACACCACAAGGATTTTATACAGGGGTATAGTGAGCCTTTTGAACCCACAGGTACTTCAGAGAATTTGACAAACGTAGGTAGTCATATTGAACATTTTATTTTTTTTTATAAAAATGTTGCTTTAGCACCAAATTTCTCACTTTTTCAAGAAGCAACACTAAAAACTGGACCCTGCAGTCTGTTATCCAATTTCTTACGAGTGCAGTGATACTCCACCTGTGGCTTAAAACCTCTATTTAGACAAAGGGGAGGACTTGGAATGAAAGGAGCACCATGTGAATTTTAGAAAAGTTTAAATAAATTGCGGGCACCATGCCGCATTTTCAGGGCTCCTAGGGTACCTATACAGAAGAAACCCCCTACAAGTGACTATTTTGGAAACTAGAGCCCTCAAGGATTTTATTCAAGGGTATAGCGGGCATTTTGGACCCACTTCTTCACAAAAAAGTTGATGTAGTGCAAACTTTCTTACTTTTAAGCTATGTGCCCACGACTCTGCAACACTGCGTCTAGTAGTCTAGGATGCAGTGTCAGCCCTCCTGTGGAGATGTGAGTTGTCCATAGGAGAATGCCACTGTCCATGCCCATAATCTGGGTTTGAGCCGCTGCGGAGTTTAGCTCTATTATCCCAGCGGATAACACTCATGTCTTCACAGCCTTGACATGCTGTATCTCAGGAAGCCGCGCTGCAGATCATACAGTTTATACTAAGGAAAAAACAAGCACAGTGGGCAGAGGATTTTTAAAAATCATTCCACTGCGCTCGCACTGAACAACACAGCGTTTCGGATGCAGCGAAAACACACTGCGCCCAAATTGCTGCAAACTTTGATCATGTGTAGGCAGTCTAAAAAGCTAGGATGGATGGATGGATAGATGGATAGACAGAAAGAGGTAAAACACAAATAGAATGTCCCACACCAGACATATTCTAAGCTGGCACCCTTTAGTGACTTTTATGTGGCATTAAACGGTGTTTAGCCTTCTATTTAGCCAAAATAGAATGACATGTGATCACCCCATTTTTGGCTCGTAATCCAAAACAGAAAGCACCCTAGGATGTTTTTTTTTATCATTATTTAAAAATAAATAATTAAAAAAAGAAAAAAGAAAAAAAAACAAAAAAAAAAAAAAAAAAAACAACAACAACATGGGTCTCCCAAATTGGATTACCAGCCAAGGTGAAGCAGACAGCAGTGGTCTAGTATTCTCAGGGTGGGAAGGTTCATAGTTATTTGGTCCTACCCAGCCTAAAAATAGAAGGCCGCAGCCACCCCATAAAGTGGCAATCCTGTCACTTCTCCCTGGCTCATTCAGTTGACCTGGTGTGGTGGCAAATGGGGTAATATATTGGATTGATACCACCTGTAATGTCATCTGGCATCAAGCCCTGGGGTTAGTAATGTCATGGCATCTATCAGACACTCAATATCACTAACCCAGTCACTAAGAATATAAATTAAAAAAAATATATATATTTTAACACTCCCAAAATTTTAACACTCACAACATATTCCCTCTTTCACCAATTTATTGAACAAAAAAAAAAAATCATCCAGTCCGCCGCAATACATTTTGGACGTCCCACGACGACTCTGGAATTTCACAAATATGGGGTGCACGCTCAGCGAATGTATCCCCTATTTTCTGTAAGTGCAGGCACTCCATGTGAGGAGTGTGGGTACAGTGGTGTCATTGAGAATACTGCAGCCACACTACCCGGGTCCAATAGAGAACAGTGTGAACTACACTAACCTCAATCTCACTGTGCATAGGGAGCTGGCTGAGAGCCACTCCCTGCACATGCGGCAGCCATATTTCAGAGAAGGAGTAGGGATCGTGGGGGACTGGCGCTGCAGGAGGTACCGAGGACACTGGGGCAGGATTTTGTCTCATCTGACATGTCAGAAATCAGTGGGAAAAATACCTTTTACTGCCATCATTTTAATCCGTACGGCCATCGTAAAGGGGTTAACAAGTGCATATATTATTAAACAGCTACCTTTTTCTTGTTAATAAAAAGTGTTGCCCATTATTTGGACAACCCATGCTTAGAGGGAACCAGTCCAATATAAAAAAAAAACAAACAAAAAAACCCCTGCTCTTAACCTGCAGATATTGGGTTAATCTGCAGGTTAACAACATACTGAATGTGAGCGGTGCCTGCACTGAGAACCCCAATGCCGGGAGGAAATAGATGTTAATCATCCCAGCCACTTCAGTCTTTAAGCTATAGGGTGGTGGTAGCAAAGCTTTAGTCACCGCTCCGAGCATAGTGAGTGTGAGAGAATAGACTCCATTTTGCATTATGTTCTTAAAGAAACCATCTTGTCTCATAACTGAATTATATCATAGGGTTCAGCTAACACTGATTGGCGAGGAAGTTTCACATTTCTATACACACCTCTATTGCTCTTATTGGTGCATAGTTCAGAGGACTTATTTCTTTGAGATATAATATAAACTGGTCATATGATGTAATAAAGCAGAAACTTTCAGTACACCACAAATGTATGTACTGCAATGATTTCATGAGTGCTCATAAAACAAATCTTATTAAATTAGAGTTCCAAAGGAACATAGAAGCGTATTTTGTGGGGGGCGTGGCCTGGACGGCAATGTGAGGAGACGTGTTTGTGGAGCTCTCCTGCAAACTCCCTTGATAAATCCCTGGATACCGCTGTTATCACTGCCTCAGCCGGCTGTCAGGAAGATAAGGTGGTGAGGACTTATCTGGGGTGAGTCTGGTGGATGCAGAGAGGTGCCATGGTCCATTGCAGGCAAAAAGATAATGGAGGCGGGAAAGTCCCCAGCTCTCAAGATGGTGCCATGATAAGGCAGGAAGCTGAGAAAGTTAATGCAGCCTGTCAGGAGAGAATGCAGGTCGCAGCAAGGCTGGAGAAGTTTGCCTGGACTTCAGAGAAATCACATCAGCATATAGATAACAGAGGTGAGAAAGGAAAGGAGGGAGAAGATAATGCCAGCTCTGATGAGATGGGGGATGGTGAAAAGAAGCAAGATAAGACAGGAGAAGTGGAGAAAGCACATAGTGCAGAGGAGGCTCCAGAAAACCCCACTTTAAAAGGACATTTTTGCAGTGGTGTCTTTTTGTAAAGAAGCTCTGACTACCCTGACAAAGCAAGTTAAGGGATTACAGGCAGAGGTTGCTGACATTAAGAAAGACCTAAAGAAAGCAGATCTGAGAACAGCGGCTGTGGAGGAGAGAGTGGGGATAACAAAGGATTATATTACAAAACTACAAAAGTCTGAAAAAACATTTGCACAGCAGATAGCTGAAATCATGGCAAAAATGATGATTTAGAGAAGCGCTCTAGAAGAAATAACATCCGAATTGTCGGCATCCCTGAGAAAGCGGAAGGAAGAAACCCCACTGAATATGTAGAAGACTGGCTCAGGGGGAAAATGGGTGCTAATGTCTTATCCAAGCTCTATGCCGTGGAACGTGCACACAGAGTCCCGATGCAGCCACAACCAGCAGGCAGGGGCCCTCGCACTATGCTAGCCAAGCTCCTCAACTACAGAGACAGGGACACTATACTGCGAAAGGCAAGAGACATGGAGGATCTTATGATTGACGGCCAGAGAATTTCCATATACCCGGACTACTCCATTTCTGTTCAAAAGCTACGTATGACTTTTACAGGAGTAAAGAGGCGCCTGCGAGAGATGGGGGTGCAATACTCAATGATGTTCCCGGCAAAGCTAAGAGTGACGGCGTTGGAGCGGGTGAACTTTTTTACAACTCCGGAGGAAGCCATGCAGTGGTTGGACGCAAACGAAAAGCGGATCCGTTTGAAGGAATGAGGTGACTGTCTGAATCTGCAGTGTGTTGGAGAAGGCCGGCTGAGGCTCTACAACATCCTTAGGAGCTTACAGGGGACCCTTCTTGTTTTTTCTTTTTCTCTCCCCCTTTTTTTTTTTTTTTTTTCTTTTTCCTCCTTCCCTTTGGGATTGAGGTAGTAAGCAGGGGGAATGCGAAGGGTTTGATGTGAGCTTCGCAGGACATGGGGACTGCCTAATTTGGCGCGGTGGTGGTATTTACAATTTGAGATTCCAGTTTAATTACTGTTCGCCATTTTACTGTTATATTGGTTGAGTGGAATATGATTATACATAGAAAGGGTGGGAGTGGAGAATTGTTGGAAAAGGGACGAGTTTTAAAATGTGTCTAAGAGGGGAAGGTGAGGGAGGTAGGGGGGAATTTAGTAGGGATTATGGACCAGGTTTGGAGAACCCGATGCTTCACGGGAGTACTCAAAAACAGGAAGTGGTGGGGAGCAGGAGGGGAGGGGAGCAGGGGGGGAGGGGGGAAAGGGGTAGGGTGGAGGCAGCATGGGGAGATACTACAAGGTTTGATGGTTTTACTGGGTGGGATAATGGGGGATAGAATTAAGGTGTTGAGTTGGAATATTAGAGGGTTATCAGATAGGTCTAGGAGAGCGGCAATAATTAAATATGTTCAAGACCAGAACCCGTCAGTAATATGTCTACTAGAAACGCATCTCACAAAGGAGACAACACATGTTTTAAATAGGAGATGGGTGCAGAAGGCCTATCACTCCACCTTTTCCAACTATGCAAGGGGTGTATCACTGCTGATCCATAACTCTGTGCAATATGAAGAGATAGAAGTGTATGTGGATAAAGAGGGACAGTGTGTGGCCGTCAAGTGTAAAATATTTGGCAGACTCATGTGTATAGCTGCAATATATATACCACCTCCATATAAGTGCACCAAACTAAGGGAGATGAGGGAGTTCTCTGAGAAGGGGGGAGTAATCCCTTTTTTACTGGTGGGGGACTTCAATAATGTGATAGACCTGTACTGGAATAGGAGTAGTAGACCTCCAGGTATTCAGGATAGTTGTATGACTTCGTTTGGCACTCTTATTGGGGAACTTGGAATGGTGGATGCCTGGCGAGTGAGGAATGGGAGGGTATCCTGCTTCTCTTGTTATTCGGCTTCACATAACACTCTGTCCCGCATTGACATGGCTCTAGCTAGTGATCTGATGGATTTAATGATAGGCGACGTGCAATATCTGACAAGAGTGATTTCAGATCATAGCCCAATTCTAGTGTCCATACGACGGGGGACCCTGACAGGGGGAAGGAGGGGAGAGTGGAAGCTTCATCCAGCATGGATCCGTCATATTAATATGGGGAATATAGAACGGGATCTTGGGGATTTCTTTATCCACAACGAGGGTAGCACTGGTCCGCTGGTGGTATGGGATGCGATGAAGGCATACCTCAGGGGGCTCCTGTTCAGGGATATCTGTAAACGTAAAACACAGACGAGGCAGGATGAGAAAGATAGCCAGGAGGCCTTAGATAAGGCAGAGCTGGAAGCAATTCGGAGTAATACTACGGATGCGAAGCAAAATCTTAGGCAGGCGCATGAACAGGTTAATAAGATGCTTTTGGAGAAGGCGGTAAGGAAGCAGGCATTCCAAAAATTGCATTTTTATGAGGAGGGGGAAAAAGTTGGTCATCTATTATCGGTCATAGCTGCAGCTCAAAGGAGTAGTTCATTTGTGCATGGTATGGACACGGTGGAGGGGACACAGGTCACTGAGGTTGAGGAGATCCTTGGGGTCTTTAAAGATTTCTATCGCACGCTATATTCTTCTAGCGGAGAGATGAGGGTGGAAGAGGTGGACTCATTTCTTGAGCGAGGTGAGCTTCCGGTGCGGTCTGTGGCGGATAGAGATAAACTGGAGTCACCTATTACTATTGATGAACTGGAGGGCGCTCTGCATGGCATGAGCAATGACAAGGCATCGGGAACAGATGGGCTACCAGTTGAAATTTATAAACAGTTAGAAGAAATCCTATTACCCAAACTATTGAAAGTCTTTGAGGTGGCGGAGGGGGAAGGTGTATTGCCTGAATCTATGAGAGAAGCAATTATAGTAGTAATTCCTAAGGAGGATAAAAATCCGAGGCTTCCAGACTCATATAGACCCATCTCGTTATTAACAGCGGACGTGAAGCTTCTGGCGAAGGTGTTGTCAAACCGGCTGACTGGAGTTATATCTAACCTAATACATATGGACCAATCAGGGTTCATGGCCAATAGGTCGACAGCTGCTAATATCAGGAGATTATATCTTAATCTACAGTTGCCGCCTGACAACCCTGGCCGGAGGGTGATTGCTTCGCTAGATGCCCAGAAAGCATTCGATAGTGTTGAGTGGGGGTATCTGTGGAAAGTGTTGCAGCATATGGGTTTTGGCCCACGGTTTGTAAAGTGGGTGCAGCTGTTGTATAATAGGCCTATTGCTAAAGTTAGAGTTAACGGTATGACCTCCTCAGCGTTTGAGTTGCACCGGGGAACGAGACAGGGCTGCCCACTATCGCCGCTCCTATTTGCTATTGCAATAGAGCCTCTGGCGGCGGCCATTAGGAAATCAAAGGAGATCCATGGATTTAGGTATGGGCATCTAGAGGAGAAAATAGCTCTTTATGCTGACGATTTATTACTTTTCTTGGGGGATCCGTCAGCCTCATTGGATCATGCCATGCAGATAATAGAGACATTTGGAGAAGTTTCGGGACTGACCATTAATTGGTCTAAATCGAGCCTCTTTAAAGTGGATGGGGAAGTAACCTGGACAAATGAGGATACTGGGGCTAACAAATTGAAGAATGTGGATGAATTTAAATATCTAGGTATCCAGATATCTCTGCCAGTAGAAAAATACATACAGGTGAACTTATGGCCGCTCCTTAAAAAATTGAGAGCCAAAGTGGATGCCTGGAACAAGCTACATTTGTCAGTTTTTGGAAGAGTTAATTTACTAAAGATGGTAGTAATGGCTAAACTCCTATACATACTGCACAATGCCCCTGTTTGTATTTCAAAGAAAAGATTTAAAGGGATAAACTCGCTGTTTAGGGACCTGGTGTGGGGTAAAAAGCAGCCTAGGGTGCGATTAGAGACTTTACAAAGGCCGAAAGATGAGGGGGGTCTAGCAATCCCAAATCAGGAATTGTATTATATGGCGGCGCAATGTCAACACCTCAGGGGCTGGTCTGATCGAGAGAAAGATGGGGGCATTAAAGAAGTGCTGGAATACATAGTGGGTAGAAGTCCATTGGTAATGGGACTAGAGGATGGTGCGGTGGGGCTCCTGGGTAGAACATCTCCTACAATGGCACTTATAAATAAGACCTGGGATAGGCTGAAAAGGGTGAGAGGGGTGACCCGGTTAACTAAGTTTACACCTATCTGGGATAACAGTAATCTCCCGGAGATTCAGAAAATGGGGAATATTGAGGAGTGGAGACGCAAGGGTGTAATATACATGCATCAGATATTGGACGGAGGAATTGTGAAATCGTTCCCGCAGTTACAGAGTGAGTTTCAGTTACCGGCGTCCGGCTGGCTTCACTACAGCCAATTAAAACATGCGATTGCAGCCCAAGCGGCTAAACAAAGTGTGGCCATACAGACTGACCTGGTACTGGAGTATGTGTGTAAGGGCGGAGGAAGCACTAAAGGGATCATTTCTGGCACGTATAAAGATATACTACATACCTTTCTTTTAGACTACCCAATTAAAGCTAAATCTAAATGGGAGGAGGAAGTTGGGCCGATAACGGAGGAGGTGTGGGAGAGTATCTTAGAGTATGTCCCTAAACTTTCCATGAGCGAACCGGCCAGACTGTCTCACCTATACGTGCTCCACCGGGTATATAGGTCTCCCTTACTGATGTTTAAAATGGGGTTGAAAAGGAATTCGGAGTGTCCAAGGTGTCAGGGATCTGACGCAGGTATTTTTCATATGATGTGGTCTTGTCCGAGACTGGTCTCCTTTTGGACTAAGGTTATCCACAAGATAGGAAGAACATATGGGTGTGTCCTCCCCAGGGAACCAGTGATATGCCTATTGGGATATGTTGAGGAGCTTGGGGTGGAAAATACTATGAAAATTGCCATTGCTAGGCTGCTGTATGCGGCAAGAAAGCTAATCGCCAGGTCCTGGATTAAAAAAGACCCCCCGACCAGGGGAGAGTACATTAAAAGGGTGAAATGTATTCTTCAGCTGGAACAGGGAGTGTATGAAAGAAGGGGGAATGTTAAAATGTTTGAGAAGCTGTGGTCTCCTTGTCTGCAATGCGAATAAGACGAGTGATGGACCAGTAAACGGGTCTGGGACCGGGATGGCCGTCTGAGACCTCTGACGTGTGTGTTTTGTTTTATTTGTGTTACTAGTTGTTCCTCCTGCACAACGGGATGGTTCTATAATGCAGTTGGAGGGTATTCTAAGTGTGTAGTAAATGGGATGTAGTATCGGGGAGAAGTGTTGCTGCCGGGGTGGGGGAGGGGGCGGGAGGGGGAGTTAAAGGGGTAATAGATGTGATAATCTTAATTTGGATGCCGATTTGTTATTCTGTTGTATGTACTCTGTTTTAATAAAAAAAGTATCTGATTTAAAAAGAAGCGTATTTTGCACACAAACCATGGCGCTCGAACAGAGACCCAGACAGATATACCATTTGGATCTCGAGTGAGAATGGATCCTCTAGAAAAAAAAAAGAAATGCTACAAGCTTTAACAAAGTATAAAGCTTATTTTTACACTTGCCTTACTTTTTCTAGTTGCTCTATCTTTCCGGGCGTGTTATTTTGTATTAAGGGGAAACAATCACCAGAATTTTCGTATATAACCTAAAGCCAGTGCTATACTGGCACTATCAGGCTGATTCTCCACATACCACTAGTGGTCAACTCTGCTATATAGGTTTTTGAAATACAATAAAGTTAATAAAATCCTCAGCTTCTTGAGTGACAGCAGCTGAGGATCAGATAATAGTAGGGGGGGGGGTATTCACAGTTATCCCCTCCCCCTGTTAGAATGAGCATAAGCATTATACAATCAATTTAAATTTTTTTTTTTTTTTTTTTTTTTTTTTTAAAACTTGCATGACCTGTGCGGAGGTCATACCCATGTGGCCAGAAGGGGCGGGGCCTCAGCCAACATAAAAATGTTGCTTCCTGATATCAGGAGAGAGAGAGAGATAGAGAGAGAAAGATAGGCCCGGAGATTGCAACGCCTAAAACATAAGAAACTAACGAGTTATCTTATCCTCTTGCATTATCATGTGGTAGTGAGGTGTCGGCTGCCAGAGTTCAGACACCATATGACCTTTAAGTCCTAAAGTCCTAGCTCTTGAACCTGGTCATACTATTCTTAGACACCTGCATTTTGTGTACTTGTGTTTATGTGTTGGGTCGTCTTTTCTCTCTTTGTCTGAAAATAGAGTTGCTCTTGGAGAGATTGGAAACAGGAAGTGAGTTATATTACTGTAGCCAGCTGTCTTTTTTGTGTGAAAAAGAGGAAGTTGTTGTACTTTATAGAAGTTACCTGTTTATGGGGCAGTAAGTAGACTGCAAATACATATATGTGTGACGTGTCCAATCAATAATGAATTGATATGTTTTGGGGTCCAGGTTCAGAGTTATGGTAAGAGCCCTGACTGTAACCTGGTACGGTTTCCTGCTAAAAACTGAGCTGAGGGTAAAGAGCACTGGCTATATTTCGTGGATGGTTATGTACGCTTCGCAATCCTAGACAGAATAGCATTAGGAGAATCCTTAAACTTGGCCTTGATCAAGTTTCTGCGTTTTGGATGGACCATCCTGTATATAGTGTAAACAGACTTTGGTACTTACAACGTCAATATACAGTTGGAGTATAGTAAGGGTAGATGAAATTTGTTGCTACCAACGTGATACTGGTTTTGGCATGCGCTCTGATTATTTCCTGAAGCAAAAGTTTTGAGACTAAACATTTACGCTAGCCGAGGGGTGAACTAACATCCTGTGCACCGCGAACCCAGCCGGAGAACTAGCTATCCTCAAGGAAGGAAAGATGAATAACTCTCTGCCTCAGAAAATAGATAAAGAATAGCAAGCCCCCCCACATTCAAAGGCTGCGGTGATATAGGAAAACACAATACACAGATAGATGATAGGATTAGCAAAAGGTGAGGCCCCCACTGACTAAAATAGGAAAGGACAGGAAAGGGGCTGATGGTGGCCAGAGAAAAACCCTGCAAAATTCCAAATTCCTGACAGTACAAAAAAGCCCTCAGATCGCACGATCTGCACTCCGTACTATACCAGGCGCTCTTGTCATACCAATGAACAGAAAAAAAAGAATCATTACAAATTCAAAAAGCCACAAACACATGGACTTATAGGAGCTATACGCCAAACATAACTGCAGGGAGTTTACCAGCTAAGCAACTGAGAGGGAAGATCCCTGCACGCAAATAAACTGAAAACAACCACAGCAAATGACAAACTCAGATAAGAGTAAAAGAACTAAACAACAAATAAAGAGCAAAGCACTTATCTGGGGAAGATGTGGTGTGGAGCAGAATGAAGAAGGCTGGTGAACAAAGAACAACTGACATCCGGCACAGCCTGCTATCAGACCAGGATTTAAATAAGCAGAGAGTTAGCAATGGAAACGCCCAATGCTCAACACACCTGGTCTATGTCCAAACCATTCCTGGCCACAAGAGGGAGCCTCCCAGCAGGTAAAGCATAACTGACATTCACAACACAGCTCCTACTAATAACCTGTAGTTCCAGGCTCCATTTACTTTAATGGAGCCATGTTTTTTGGAGAGTAACTGTAAAGTGCGGGGTTAAAATTTCACCTCACAACATAGCCTATGACGCTCTCGGGGTCCAGACAATGTGCAAAATTTTGGGCTGTAGCTGCGACGGTGCAGATGCCAATCCTGGATATACATACATACATACATACATACATACATACAGCTTTATATATTAGACTAGCTGTACTACCCGGCTTCGCCCGGGTTAATAACTGTTAACAAAATAGAATGTATTAACATTCCCGGGATAGAATGTATAAATAGAATGTATTAACGCCCGGGATAGTAACTGTCTCTCTGTTTCTCTCCCATTCTCTGTCTGTCTCCCCCTCTGTATATATCTCTCTGTCTCTCTCTCTATCTTTGTCTGTCTGTCTCTTTCCCTGTCTGTCTCAATCTCTATCCTTTGGCTAGCGATTTTGTGTATTTCACATAAATCTTTTTTTTGTTTTTCTTTACGGTCCCTTTCATACATTTACATGAAATATTGATAATATTCTCAAGATGGGTTTGTTTTCTACTTCAGGTTGATCACTAAGGTACCACTGAGCAACATATGTGAACTTAGTTTCACCAGTCTAACCTCATATACGTTTCTTGTGGTACGTATTTTCTATATAATGCCTTCTTACATATATGTTATGTATATTAGGGTCTCTCAATTGAACAATCATGAATTGATAATTCATACAAATGTACATCAGGTTTTTCTGTTTGTCATACGTGTTGTTCTAACGCCAAAAGCATTGGCCGAATTTTTTGTTGCATGCATTACGTGTAAAATTGACTGTAGGTGTGAAATCGACTGTACATGTCTATGAGATTTGATATTGTATTTTTCTTTCTTTTGTTTCAGTACATTTATTTGATAAAGGCCAAAATTGTATGGCCGAAACGTCATAGCACAAACCTTTGTATGAATAAAAATTGGCATTGATAAGCATCAACACTCTCGTTTTTTCACTTCTTTGAGTGCCCGAGCTGACTTTTTGCATCAATCTCTATCCTTGTCTGTCTATCTATCTCCGTCTCTTTCCCTCTCTTTCTCTTTCTCGGTCTGTCTCTTTCTCTCTTTTTCCCCTGTCTGTCTGTTTCCCTGTGTCTGTCTCTTTGTCTTCGCCCGGGTTAATAACTGCTGTTAACAAAATAGAATGTATTAACAAAAATGTATTCTGCACACAAAAACCACAAAACAAAGAGATAGAAATGTAATTATTAAATTGTTGCCTATATTAACCAATCAGAGCTTAGATTAATTAACTGTAGCAAAATAGAAGCTAAGCTGTGATTGGTTGCTATTGGCAGCCTGATAAATCTCCAGGCAACAGAAAGCCCTCCCCCTGACCAGGGCCGTATTTACCATTAGGCACCCGTGGTCCCGTGCCTAGGGTGGCAGGATGCAGGGGGCGGCACCCTCTAGCAGTAAAAAAAAAAAAAAAAAAAGAAAAATAATTTTTTTTTTTTTTTTTTTTTTTTTTTACACATTCATTAAATCTGCTGTATTTTCGGAGGGGGGAGGGGGGAGAGGCACACCTTTATTTATTTGTATCCGTGTCAATTAAGACGCGAATGCAGACAAACTTCGGCGGCCGGGCACAGAGAGCTGATTGACCCCGGAACTGCCGGCGCCTGCACTTCCGGGGTCACAGGCGCGCCAATCAGCTCCTTCCTCTGTGCTGCGTCCAATGCTGTGTGGATTTCACATGCAGAGCTCACAGCAGGACGCCGCGATGGAAGCCGGTGTCAGAAGAGGATACTCACGTGAGCCAGGAAGATGACGGCGGGCCCTGGAGCAGGTAAGTGCTCGCAGAGCTGAAGATTCATAAGGAGCGTGGGGGTGTCTCTAATGCAGACTGGAGATCTGCGTATGGGGTTGGGGGAAGAGAAGCTGATACTGGGGGAGGCTGGGAGGAGAGAGTCTGATGCTGGGGGAGCCTGGGAGGGGGGAGGCTGATGTTGCGGAAGGCTGGGATGGGGGGAGGCTGACGCTGGGGGAGGCTGGGAGGAGAGAGGCTGATGCTGGGGGAGGCTGGGAGGAGAGAGGCTGATGCTGGGGGAGGCTGGGAGGAGAGAGGCTGATGCTGGGGGAGGCTGGGAGGAGAGAGTCTGATGCTGGGGGAGGCTGGAAGGGGGGAAGCTGATGTTGGGGGAGGCTGGGAGGAGGGAGGCTGATGCTGAGGGAGGCTGATGCTGGGGGAGGCTGGGAGGAGAGAGGCTGATGCTGGGGGAGGCTGGGAGGAGAGAGGCTGATGCTGGGGGAGGCTGGGAGGAGAGAGGCTGATGCTGGGGGAGGCTGATGCTGAGGGAGGCTGATGCTGAGGGAGGCTGATGCTGAGGGAGGCTGATGCTGGGGGAGGCTGATGCTGGGGGAGGCTGATGCTGAGGGAGGCTGATGCTGGGGGAGGCTGGGAGGAGAGAGGCTGATGCTGAGGGAGGCTGATGCTGGGGGAGGCTGGGAGGAGAGAGGCTGATGCTGAGGGAGGCTGATGCTGGGGGAGGCTGGGAGGAGAGAGGCTGATGCTGAGGGAGGCTGATGCTGGGGGAGGCTAAGAGGAGAGAGGGGGAGGCTGGGAGGAGAGAGGCTGATGCTGGGGGAGGCTGGGAGGAGAGAGGCTGATGCTGGGGGAGGCTGGGAGGAGAGAGGCTGATGCTGGGGGAGGCTGATGCTGAGGGAGGCTGATGCTGAGGGAGGCTGATGCTGAGGGAGGCTGATGCTGAGGGAGGCTGATGCTGAGGGAGGCTGATGCTGAGGGAGGCTGATGCTGGGGGAGGCTGATGCTGGGGGAGGCTGATGCTGGGGGAGGCTGATGCTGGGGGAGGCTGGGAGGAGGGAGGCTGATGCTGGGGGAGGCTAAGAGGAGAGAGGGGGAGGCTGGGAGGAGAGAGGCTGATGCTGGGGGAGGCTGGGAGGAGAGAGGCTGATGCTGGGAGAGGCTGGGAGGAGAGAGGCTGATGTTGCGGGAGGCTCGGAGGAGAGAGGCTGATGCTGAGGGAGGCTGATGCTGGGGGAGGCTGGGAGGAGTGAGGCTGATGCTGGGGGAGGCTGGGAGGAGTGAGGCTGATGCTGGGGGGGGCTGGGGGCAGAGAGGCTGATGCGGGGGGCAGAGAGGCTGATGCGGGGGGCAGAGAGGCTGATGCGGGGGGCAGAGAGGCTGATGCGGGGGGCAGAGAGGCTGATGCGGGGGGCAGAGAGGCTGATGCGGGGGGCAGAGAGGCTGATGCGGGGGGCAGAGAGGCTGATGCGGGGGGCAGAGAGGCTGATGCGGGGGGCAGAGAGGCTGATGCGGGGGGCAGAGAGGCTGATGCGGGGGGCAGAGAGGCTGATGCGGGGGGCAGAGAGGCTGATGCGGGGGGCAGAGAGGCTGATGCGGGGGGCAGAGAGGCTGATGCGGGGGGCAGAGAGGCTGATGCGGGGGGCAGAGAGGCTGATGCGGGGGGCAGAGAGGCTGATGCGGGGGGCAGAGAGGCTGATGCTGGGGGAAGCTGGGGGCTGGGGGAGAGAGGCTGATGCTGTGATGCTGAGGGAAGCTGGGGGCTGGGGGAGAGAGGCTGATGCTGTGATGCTGAGGGAAGCTGGGGGAGAGAGGCTGATGCTGGGGGAAGCTGGGGGAGAGAGGCTGATGCTGGGGGAAGCTGGGGGAGAGAGGCTGATGCTGGGGGAAGCTGGGGGAGAGAGGCTGAAGCTGGGGGACGCTGGGGGAGAGATGTTGATGTTGGGGGGGCTAGGGGGAGAGAGGTTGATGCTGGAGGAGAGGCTGCTGGTGAAGGCGGGGGGAGAGCGGCTGCTGCTGGGGGAATGGGAGAGAAGGGCCAATCCTAGAGACAGAGGACAAGGGTTGAGGGATAGTGCAATGACAATATCGATGGGGGGAGTGTAAGGACTCAGATTGAGAGAGGGGCAGCATTGGGAGCTCATTATGGAGAAGGGGCAGCATGTGTGGGCTCAGTATGGAGTGGAGCAATGTAGGGGAGTCAATATCAAGAGTGGGGTAGTGTGTGTGTGGGGGGTGTGGTGGTCTTAGTATGATGAATGGGGCAGCATGGAGGTGTCATTATGGAAAAGAGGAAGGCAGCATTAGGAGCTCATGGAGAGGGGCAGCATGCATGGGACATTGTGAGGAGGAAACAGCATGCATGGGAAACTGGAGGGAGCAGCATGCATGGGACATTGTGAGGACGGGGAAGCATGCATGGGACATTGTGAGGAGTGGGCAGCATGCATGGGACATTGTGAGGAGGGGGCAGCACGCATGGGACATTGTGAGGAGGGGGCAGCACGCATGGGACATTGTGAGGAGGGGGCAGCACGCATGGGACATTGGGAGGAGGGGCAACATGCATAGGACATTGTGAGGGGGGACAGCATGCAGGGGACACTGAGGAGGGAGCAGCATGCAGGGGACACTGAGGAGGGAGCAGCATGCAGGGGACACTGTGAGGAGATGGCAGCATGCATGGGACACTGAGGAGGGGGCAGCATGCATGGGACATTGGGAGGAGGGGGCAGCATGCATGGGACATTGTGAGGAGGGGGCAGCATGCATGGGACATTGTGAGGAGGGGGCAGCATGCATGGGACACTGTGAGGAAGGGGCAGCATGCATGGGACACTGTGAGGAAGGGGCAGCATGCATGGGACATTGGGAGGAGGGGGCAGCATGCATGGGACATTGGGAGGAGGGGGCAGCATGCATGGGACATTGGGAGGAGGGGGCAGCATGCATGGGACATTGGGAGGAGGGGGCAGCATGCATGGGACATTGTGAGGAGGGGGCAGCATGCATGGGACATTGCGAGGAGGGGGCAGCATGCATGGGACATTGCGAGGAGGGGGCAGCATGCATGGGACATTGCGAGGAGGGGCAGCATGCATGGGACATTGCGAGGAGGGGGCAGCATGCATGGGACATTGCGAGGAGGGGGCAGCATGCATGGGACATTGTCAGGAAGGGGCAGCATGATGTGAGGTCAATGTGCAGATCATATTTCATAATTGAGGAAGGTGTGGTGGGTATAATTTATAAGGGAGGGCAGTGTGTAGTTTATTAGGGGCAGTGGGACAGTCACAGTATATAAGTGGGGACGGTGTGGTGGGAATATTTTATACTCATGCTATGTTTTGAGGGGCCCGTGGTGATCTCCATTGGGGGGGGGGGGGTTAGTGCCCTTCGTTTCTCATTGATACTTTTTCAAGTGTTTTACAGAGTAGATCTGCCTTAAACAGATGTCGTGTGCGAAAACTCAGTGTTACGTTGTCACTAAGGGGCGCGACCACTTAAAAGTGCCTAGGGCAGCACGAAGGCAAAATACAGCCCTGCCCCTGACAGTATATATTAGCTCACACATACACATAATAGACAGGTCATGTGACTGACACCTGCCGTATTTCCTATATGGTGCATTTGTCGTTCTTGTAGTTTGGCTGCTTATTAATCAGATTTTTATTTTTGAAGGATAATACCAGACTTGTGTGTGTTTCAGGGCGATTATGTGGTGAGGTTGGTGTATGTGTGGTGAGATGTGTGCTGAGAGTGGTATATGTGTTCAAGTACGTGGTAGTGTGTAGCGCATTTTGTGTGTGTGTTCATATCCCCGAGTATAGTGAGTATCCCATGTCGGGGACCCACCTTAGCAACTGTACGGTATATACTCTTTGGCGTCATCGCTCTCATTCTTTAAGTCCCCCATGTTCACATCTGGCAGCTGTCAATTTGCTCCCAACACTTTTCGGTTCACTTTTTCCCCATTAGGTAGATAGGGGCAAAATTGATTGGTAAATTGGAAAGCGCGGGGTTAAAATTTTGCCTCACAAAATAGCACCCGGCGCTGCCCGGGATAGTAACTGTCTCTTTCCCCGTCTCTCTCTTTGTCTGTGTCTGTCTCTTTCCCTGGCTGCATTGTGACACGCCAACATTCCATATAAGGGCGTGGCCCGCGCATTCTTCTGAACGTCTGGCTGCACTGTGGCTCCCAGCTCCATTCGCTTTAATGGAGGCAGGTTTTTTGGTGAATAACTGTAAAGAGCGGAGTTAAAATTTCCCCTCAAAACATAGCCTATGATGCGCTCGGGGTCCAGAAGTGTGAGTGTGCAAAATGTTGTGGCTGTAGCTGCGACGGTGCGGATGCCAATCCCGGACATGCATACACACATACAGCTTTATATATTAGATTATACACACACACTATATATATATATATATATATATATATATATATATATATATATATATATATATATATATATATATATATATATATATATATATATATATATATATATATATATATATATATATATATATAGATATATATATATATATATATATATATATATATATATCACACACACACACACACAGTGCCTACAAGTAGTATTCAACCCCCTGCAGATTTAGCAGGTTTGATAAGATGCAAATAAGTTAGAGCCTGCAAACTTCAAACAAGAGCAGGATTTATTATTAACAGATGCATAAATCTTACAAACCAACAAGTTATGTTGCTCAGTTAAATTTCAACATAAAAGTGTGGGTCAATTATTATTCAGAAAATAAAAAAAGAAATAACATTCTTTTTTGCTGCAGTGCATTTCACACTTCCAGGCTGATCTACAGTCCAAATGTCACAATGCCAAGTTAATTCCGAATGTGTAAACCTGCTAAATCTGCAGGGGGTTGAATACTACTTGCAGGCACTGTATATGTGCTCCCATTCTACTATATACGCCATCATCCTGCCCATATACGCCATCATCCTGCTCATATACCCCCATCATCCTGCCCATAAACCCCATCATCCTGCCCATATACCCCCATCATCCTGCCCATATACCCCCATCATCCTGCTATGTGCCATCATCCTGTTCATATACTCCCATCATCCTGGTATATGGCCACATCCTGCTCATATACCCCCATCATCCTGCTATATGCCATCATCCTGTTCATATACCCCCATCATCCAGCTCATATACCCACATCCTGCGGCGCACACACAAAAAATAAATAAATGTTTATACTGTACTCACCTATCCTCGCTCCACGCAGCGTCGCTCCTCCTCCTGTCTGTGCCGGCAGCGCTGTGTGGAGCCGGCCACGATCCCTGCAGCACTGCGATGTCCTCCAATCTGGCGGCGCGGCTATGAAGACACACATGCGCACAGCGAGGACGTCATCGCTGTGAGCACCGCTAGTCTCCAGTCCCCAAGGCGCGGCCGGCACACTGGAGGACATTGCGTTGCTGCAGGGGAACGGTGTGTACATTGATTCACTGCACCCCGCGCTAATGATGATGCGCGGGGGGCAGTGAATACAGCTGCTGTAAAAAAATTAAAATTAATACATTTAGTTATTAAACACTTTAAATAGGACATATATATGTTCACAGTTCTGTTTATGTTGGAGGGCATAGCTTATTGATAAAGTTTTTATAAGGAATACATATTAAAAAGGTATCTATCAAATCTAGGTAAATGCTGACATAGTGTGATATAAATACCATTCTATCTGGAAGCTTCTAGTGATTACATCATATGTAACTACGTTCAGCTGAAATACCCTATATGGTTGGACAGTTGTCATATAAACACACGGTGGGAGGGGGTGGCTGGTCGGACTCCTGCTCAGAGAGTCAATTCACACATGTCGAAGCTGATCCATCCATCCAGCCCTTTCACCCAAGACGAAGCAAGATGTGGCTGCTCTCTCTCTCTGGCACTCAAGAAAAGATGAATGAATATTCCTATTGAGTAGTATGGACTAATTGAATCTCTTTTACGTAAGCTAATGAAGTATATTATTTTTTTTCCTTTCTGTAACTGAAATTTGGCAACCATTTTAAATAGATATAAATACATCTATTCATTTTTCTACATATTTTGAAGTTTTGTCTTTCATGCGCTTTTACGTATTTGAAGAAAAATATATTTAAGAGTATATTTTTAACATTTTGGCGAGCTCAGCCATTCGTGTTTTTTTTAGTTTTTTTTGTACTTATTCCTTTACTTTGCACAACGGGGGACATCAGTAATAAATATCTCCTGCAAAGTGTCAGGAATCGACAATTTATAAAAATCACGCGGGACCTAAGAAAAATACGTATAAGTCAAGTCGCATGAATGTTTTTTTAAATTAACTTTAAACTTTGCTAAGCCACAGACGATAATCTTTTGACGTGTTTTTGGAGGAGAAAAAATAAGTCCGTCCATAAGAGGTGCTACAAGTGCTGATTATAAGTCAAGGTAAGACAATGAATTTAAATTCTTTTTCTGAACAAAGTAAGCATTTAGAGAAGTCTAGTTTAGTGAATTTATGGTTAGATTTGTATGCCGAGTGTGAAATAGCATATTCACGAGTAAATGCTAAGGTATTTTTTAACAAAGAGAGAGAGAAGCTTAGAAATTTATTCCATTTAGTTCAGGAATTCCATAAGTCAGTGATAGAGAGATCCAAAGACTGCTTAAAACCTGAAATGTCAGTAAGCGATATTGTGAATTCTGACTGTAATGTTGCAAATGAAAAGTCAGATTTTGACTGTAATTTTAATTTTGCTAATCAAAATCCTGAAGATGGCCGCAGACATGTGCCGTCTTTTCGGGACACTGGGGAAGAAGCAGGAAATGACAGAGAAGTCAGAAGGGGGAGGAGCCAGAGTAGGAGACGTGCAAAAAGTTGTCAGAAAAGGAAATGACAAAGCGGAGCCAGAAGGGGGAGGAGTCAGAGAGCATGATTGCCTTGCTCTCATGTGGCAGGAAACCTCTGGATTAGATACTATGGCGGATACACCCTTGGATGATACTGACTTAACCCTCTTTATGGATGGATCAAGATATGCAGATCAATGAGGACAGTTTCACATGGGTATGGCAGTAGTAACAGAAGATGCTGTGCTGATGGCACAGGCGCTATCCGCATCCTTGTCTGCTCACTGAAGCCTGCAAGATGGCGGTACAAAAAAAGGGTGAACATTTATTCCAACTCCCCCTATGCGTGGGGAATCTCTTACGATTATGGATCAATATGGAAGGCGAGAGACTTCATTACTGCCAACGGAACACCTGTATGCCACCACAAAGCCATAGAAAAACTGATGAGACTTTGCTATTGCAAAGGGACTTTCTTTTATCGGGGATAAAATTCATTCTTGAGCACAATCTTTTTGAGTTTCAGGAAAATTTTATATCTGCAGCGGTACGGTACCACGATGGGGCTCGGGTCGCACCAAGTTTCACTAATCTTTTCATGGGGCGATTCGAGTCCTCATTGCCCCTGAACACTATACCCTTTAAAGTAAATATACTGCTATACAAACGCTATATAGATATTTTCTGTAAGGGTTTGGAGTAAGACGCCAACTTATACAGGAGCTTAACAAAAACAGTTGGGGCATTTCCTTTACCCATAATATGAGTAACGATAAAATTCACTACCTAGATCTACAAATCAGTCACGCAGACAACAAAATTATAACTAAAACCTTCTTTAAAGAAACAAGAGTCAAAATGGATTTCTTGACCTTTGTAGTGCTCACTATCCAAAATGGAAGCAGAATATACCGTTTAGTCAATACTGCAGAATTCGTAAGAATAATACTTTGGAGTCAGATCATATTGAACAATGCAAAATTTTAACCAACAAATTTTTGGATTAAAAATACCCCCAAAAATTAGTAATAGAAGCTTTGGAGATAAATCTAAAAAAAAACAAAAAAAAAAACCCAAAAAGATTGTTTGGAAAGAAAAAATAAAAGAAAATACTACTTTGATTTGGTTAAACAACAGTGACCATGTAGTTTACGTGGTCACCTGTTACTGTGGTCTTCAATACGTTGGCTGCACCACACAGACTGTGCGGTCGCGCATGAATGGCCACAGGCACAAAGCGAAAAAAAAGGTTTTCTTAAACATAGTCTCTCCAGACACCTGTTAACCAAACATCAAAAAAAATTTGATATCAAAGTGACCCCTGTAGAAAGATTTGCAGAAGACAATAGTGACATTGTTAAAAAATTAAATACACACAGGCACCCGGCTAAAGCCCGCCCGCAGGCACAGGCACCCGACTGCCGCCCGCACGCAGCCACAAGCACCCGGCTGTCACCCACACGCAAGCACTGGTACCCGGCCCCTTGCACGCAGGGTGGGCGGGCAGCCTACCTGCTGGTGGCTGTGCAGCAGGTTACCCAGTTTGTCCGCGGTCCCAGTTTCAAATGATGGCGCCGGGAAGGGGCGCGTGCGCAGATGGAGCTCTTGGATGAGAGCTCCATCTGCGCATGTGCCGCTCCAGGCGCCATCATTTGAACCGGGACCGCGGACACTGGGACACTCACCGCACCTGCCTGCTGCACGACTCACCCGCCGCCACCATGGACGCCGCCACTCCTGCCACACGGACGCCGCCGTTCCTACCACTACGGACCTCGCCACCCCTGCCACCACGGACCCCGCCGCCACTGACCCGCCGCGCCTGCCAGCACAACCTCTACCTACTGTGACCCCGCTTCACCACCACTGCTGCCCCCCTCCGGTAAGACAACACTGGAGTATAAGACGGACCCCATTTTTATTTTTTTACCTTTTTTTTATGTCTAAATTTGAGGTGCATCTTATATTCCGGTGCGTCTCAAAGCGAAAAATGCGGTAAGTGCATGATGTTTAAACTATTATTCAAAAAAATTGTGTTTTTAATCTGAACAATTTTTTATATGTGTTTTATATCACTACATATTTTAAAAACACCAAAATATTTTTTCTTTATTAATATTTTTTTTATTTTCATTCATAATTTGTATCATTCATGCATAGCAGTAATAATATTATTTGATTGCCCATAGACATGATCCATATAAGGATTTTATCACAAGAACCACCATTTAGCTCTTGAGGTAGAGTCATAATCTAATTAAATACAAGAGAAGAGATTTTGGTAGTGTTAGCCAGTTGAAAAATAATTGTTCTCAGTGAGAGAAACAGAATTTTAATCTTGTTGTGATACCTTTTAATGGCTAACTTAGGCTCGCTTCAGACTTGCGTTGTTTTGACGCAAAACGGAATCCGTCACTAATGTAGTACAGTTCATTTATTTACATTTGAAGCGAGTTACTATGGCGCGTGTGTGTCATGCAGTACCCGCTTGTGTCCACACGATGTCGCGCTTCCACTGTAAATAAATGAACTGTACTGTATTTGTAACGGAGCCCGAATCCGCAAATGTGAAACGGCCCATAAGTAAAATAAAATTATGTTACAAAGCAAGGTTTCCAGACATCTGAGGTCTCTTCATCAGGCATGATATGACAAAATATCTGAAGAAACACAAATATATACACAAACAGGGTAGAGATATGGAATAATACAAGGACATTTAAATAAACAAACAGTGAGAGTGAATCCTTAATTAGCTTTGATTAGTGGTCCTCTTCCAATGTGGTGTACTTAATCCTGTGCACTATATGTCCTCTTGGGGGCCTCTATGTTGGAGAAACAGGATTGAGAGAGCAAGGATGAGATCTCACTGCCACACTATTACAGACAAAAAAAACCCATTTACTTGTGGCCAAACATTTCTGTGCTTCAGGACACAACAAAACCACATGAAAGTTGTCATATTAAAAGGCAACTTCAGATCACAGAGCCATGGAAGAGTCTGGGAATACAAAATAATTAAAAATGAATAACTCTGTGGACACAGGACTCTGTCAGGAGGATTTATGACTCACTACAAAATCTGACGAGTCTGATCCAGAGACTGCTAGGGCACCAGACCTCTGATCCTACATGGATATTGGGACAATAAAACATTCACACCACTAATCAAAGCTAATTCAGGATTCACTCTCTAAGCTCATTGATTTAAATGTACTTTTATTATGCCATCCCTCTGCCCTGTTTGTGTATATTTTTGTATTTCTTCAGATATTTGCTCATACCATGCCTGATGAAGAGACCTGAGATGTCTGGAAAGCTTGCATTATAACATCATTTTATTTTAGTTAGCCATTAAAAAGGTATTACAACAAGATTATAATTTTGTTTCTCTCACTGAGAACAATCAATTATTAATCTAATTAGAAGCACACACCCATGTTTCTAATACAAGCCTACATGATAGACCAGTCTATAAATTAGATTTTCTGAATACCAGCAATGTAGACTACACCTCATGAAGGCTTTTGTTAGCTGAAACGCGTTGCCCGTAATTGTCCATTTTTTAAATCGAACCTAACAATAAATCTTTGCTCTTGAAGTATTAACAAACTTGCTCTGATATCCCATTCATCTTCCAGAAGCGCCGAAAGGGATTTAATCTATTTACTCCATTACCCTCGTGGGAGCACCTTTATAGGACTCACATTGTTTCCCCAGGATTCGTGCTGCATACTGGAGGATTAATAAAAGAGTTGATCCACTAAACGGATCACACAAGCCAAAAAAGAAGAAATATGCATGGCGAGTGTAAAATTTATTCGATCATTGCAATCGGTGTTCATTTTCATCTACGCTTAGATTTGGCGCCCCGTTGTTATCCTCTTTTTATTTATTCCACAGATTTAATGTTCACTTACTTTCAGATATTTTTTTTTTTTTACTTAGTCCCTTTATGGGACACTAACTTTTAGTAATCTGACCACTGATATCTTCTGCAATGCTTGATCACTTCAGTGGATTATAAATGTCAGAGTGGCACTCGCAGCACTAAGGCTATGTGCCCACGCTACAGGATTTACCGCGGATTTGCCGCGGATTTTGCCGCGGATTTACCGCGGATTTGCCGAAAATCTGCAGCAGCAGCACTTCCAAGCCATTTCAATGGCATTTTGGAAATGCTGTGCCCATGCTGCGGATTTTTCCGCGGCGGATTTGCCGCGGATTTTGATCCGAAAAAATCTGCAGCATGTCAATTGTTTGGTGCAGATTTTGTGCGGATTTTTGGTTTTGAATGGGGGAAAAAAAAAAAAAATGAAATCCGCATCAAAATCCGCGGCAAATCCGCGGTAAATTCGCGGCAAATCCGCGGGTGCGGATTTGCCGCGAAAGTCGCGGATTTTCAGGCAAAAAAATCCGCAGGGACATTCTAGCGTGGGCACATAGCCTAACACTTCACCTCACACCATACATCTGGCATAGTGTGTGAAGCTTTGAAAAATAAGAAGAGATTGTGCACCGCACTGCTTACCTATACTGGAGGTAGTGTGGTATTTCTGTCCCAAACACAGTTCAGTATGGAGTTGCCTTGATTATATCCATTAGATTTTCAGATGTCACAGAAAAACATTTTTTCTCATCTTGATGGATCCAACAACGTCCATTACCGAGGTGCTATTGCCCAGTTTAAACAAATATATCCATAGAACAAAGAGAAACAGGGCAGCACTCACCGATAAACTAGGACTATTTTATTTTTTAATGCTCACAGATGAGACGGACATGAGGGAATGCAGGGAGGGGAGCACGAGGACGACGGTACCGTTTCGCACCACTAGGGGTGCTTTCACGGGTCCATACATGTACGGGTCCCTCGTGCTCCCCTCCCTGCATTCCCTCATGTCCGTCTCACCTGTGAGCATTAAAAAATAAAATAGTCCTAGTTTATCGGTGAGTGCTGCCCTGTCTCTCTTTGTTCTATAGTGTGTGAAGCTCTCTGTAGCTCAGTAACCCAGAGAAGTCATGACGATAACTCAGGCTTGCCATGGCAGCGATCAGGTCCCTTTGATCGCATTACAGGGACCCGATCGCCCGGGAGAGGCAAGTGATTCCTCTCCCTACCTACAGAATACTGCAAGTGCATATAGGGGGTAAATCTGCATGGAGCAGTGCGGGCACCGCTCCTGTCAGTGTGACCTGGATCCCGGCTGTAACATTAACCGGAGACCCGGTGGCAATCACGGGGATACAACTCAGGAACCCCCATGATCACCATGATGTACTGGATACTTCATGTGTCGTTACGGCCCAAACATGACGTACCCAGTACATCCAAAGTTGGTAAGGGGGTTAATTAGTGCTGGATCTTATCAGCCCATAAATCTGTAGACTTTAAGTAAAGGAAAATCATGAAATAAGGTAGGGTCCTATCAAAGAACGGACACCTTGCTGAGGTTGATGGGCTCACATGAACTGGACAATTTATGCGCCAAATACCTTCGTCTTTTGTTTTTTTGTTTTTTTTTTTTAAAGGGAACCAAATCATCAGGATTTTTGTATATAAGCTAAAGCCAATATTATACGTGCACTATCAGGCTGCTTATCTACATACCATTAGTGGTCAGCTCGGTTGTTTAGCCATTCAAATCCAAGAAAGAGACGTTTAAAAATTCGTCAGCTTTATGAGTGACAATTGCACCAGAGGAGATAATCTCTGGGTGGGTATTCATACGCCTGTTGTTCCTACCTCTCTGTTCTCCATTCTAATGTACTATTCATCTTTTTCGTCACTAAGATGGCGTCGAGTTGGCGCCTGCGCATAGCGTTTATCTCCGGCGCCATCTTTATGAAGACCCGGTTATTCTAGTCTTATGGCTGAGAGGGCGGCGCATGCGCCCTCGCTTCTTCAGCTCTCGTCGTAACTGCGGGAGCATGCGCGGTAACAACAGAGTGGAGAACAGCTGATCGCAGCGATTAGCTGCAGAAGAGAACACAGGGTCGCTGGGTTCTTCTGCAGCTAATCACTACAATCAGCTGTTTTCCACTCCTGTTGTGACCGCACGAGCTCCCGCGGTCACAACGAGAGCTGAAGAAGCAAGAGCGCATGCGCCGCCCTCTCAGCCGTAAGACTGAATAACAGGGTCTTTAAAAAGATGGCGCCGGAGATAAGCGCTATGTGGAGGCGCCAACTCGGACGCCATCTTAGTGACGAAAAAGATGAATAGTACATTAGCATAGAAAACGGAGAGGGAGGAACAAAAGGTGTGGGGGGGCGGGAACCCATATGATACCCACCCAGAGATTATCTGCCCAGATGCAACTGTCACTCAAAAAGCTGACGAATTTTTAAACTTCACTTTCTTGGATTTTAATGGCTAAACATTTGAGCTGACCACTAATGGTATGTAGATAAGCAGCCTGATAGTGCAAGTATAACACTGGCTTTAGCTTATATACGAAAATCCTGATGATTGGTTTCTTTCAAGTATATTCCATATAGTATTAATGGAGTTTAAATTTCATATATTTTATTTTTCCATACATGTTAGAACTTACAGAGTGCTGCTGTATTCATTTTTTGTGTTGCATTTGAAATATGGTAATCTATTGGTATTACTCTTCTCCACCTTTCAACATATGGCAAACACAAATACCAGGGTTTTGTTTTGTTTTTTTTTTAACTTTGGAACATACATGAGTTCATATTTAGATTAAAGCTCGACAGGTATGGTCTGTATGTTACTCTGTTCACACTACAATTCTGATTAGACTACACCTACATAATTATTAATTGTAAATCGCTACTCTAACAGTGAATGTTGTGTGACATACTTACCGTTATAGAGGATAAAAAAACACCCGATGTAGAATAAATCTCCAGCACAGGTCTGGAACTACTGGCTCTCTCCTTTGTCAAATAATTTTTCATCAAGGCTGGAAAAAAAAAAAAAAAAGACAGACATAAATATATTTCTTTTATTATTTTATTTATTTTAAGAGATCTGGGAGAAATTATAGACTAGTTTTCTACACAAAACAGCAATCTAATATATAAAGCTCAGTGTATGTATGTGTGTATGTATGTCCGCTAAAGGAATCTGCACCGTCGCATTTACAATCACGAAATTTTGCACAGACGCCTCATGTGACTAAGGGAACGTCATATACTATGTGTTGACAAGAAAATTTAACCCTGTGCTTTACAGTTACTCTCCAAAACCCTGCCTCCATTAAACTGAACGGAGGTGGGAGCTACAGGCTATTAATGGCAACTGTCAGTGGTTGCTATAGGAACAAAATTAACTGTGTTAATATAAGAAGCTTATATGTGAGGTAATAAGATGTCAGTGGGGAGACCGATAGAGAGAGACAGAAAAAGATAGAGACAGAGAGAAACAGACAGACAGACAGCCGGGCAAAGAGACAGCCGGGCAAAGAGACAGCCGGGCAAAGAGACAGCCGGGCAAAGAGACAGCCGGGCAAAGAGACAGCCGGGCAAAGAGACAGCCGGGCAAAGAGACAGCCGGGCAAAGAGACAGCCGGGCAAAGAGACAGCCGGGCAAAGAGACAGCCGGGCAAAGAGACAGCCGGGCAAAGAGACAGCCGGGCAAAGAGACAGCCGGGCAAAGAGACAGCCGGGCAAAGAGACAGCCGGGCAAAGAGACAGCCGGGCAAAGAGACAGCCGGGCAAAGAGACAGCCGGGCAAAGAGACAGCCGGGCAAAGAAATACAGACAGACACACACAGAGACAGACAGAGGCAGAGAGAGACAGACACAGAGATGGAGACAGATAGACAAACAAATACAGACAGACATAGAAACAGACAGACAGACAAGGAAAGAGACAGACAGAGAGACAGACAGAAAGCGACTGGGAGAGAGACAGAGCGACAGTTACTATCCCGGGCAACGCCCGGGTACTACAGCTAGTCTAATATATAAAGCTGAGTGTATGTATGTGTGTATGTATGTCCGCTAAAGGAATCCGCACAGTCGTATTTACAATCACGAAATTTTGCACAGACACTCCATGCGACTCAGAGAACGTCAGACTAGGTTTGGGCGGGAAAATTTAACCCCGCGCTTTACAGTTGCTCTCCAAAAATCCTGCCTCCATTAAACTGAATGGAGGTGGGAACTACAGGCTATTAATAGCAACTGTCAGTGGTTGCTATAAGAACAAAATAAACTATTAGTATAAGAAGCTTATGTGTGAGGTAATAAGATGTCGGTGGGGAGATGGAGAGAGAGACAGACGGGGAAAGCGAGAGACAGACGGGGAAAGCGAGAGACAGACGGGGAAAGCGAGAGACAGACGGGGAAAGCGAGAGACAGACGGGGAAAGCGAGAGACAGACGGGGAAAGCGAGAGACAGACGGGGAAAGCGAGAGACAGACGGGGAAAGCGAGAGACAGACGGGGAAAGCGAGAGACAGACGGGGAAAGCGAGAGACAGACGGGGAAAGCGAGAGACAGACGGGGAAAGAGAGAGACAGACGGGGAAAGAGAGAGACAGACGGGGAAAGAGAGAGACAGACGGGGAAAGAGAGAGACAGACGGGGAAAGAGAGAGACAGACGGGGAAAGAGAGAGACAGACGGGGAAAGAGAGAGACAGACGGGGAAAGAGAGAGACAGACGGGGAAAGAGAGAGACAGACGGGGAAAGAGAGAGACAGACGGGGAAAGAGAGAGACAGACGGGGAAAGAGAGACAGAAAGACACACACAGAGGCAGACACAGAGAAAGAGACAGACAGACACAGAGATGTAGACAGACAAAGAAAGACAGAGACAGACAGCGACACACAGACAGAGACTGGGGGAGAGACAGAGAGACAGTTACTATCGTGGGCAACGACCGGGTACTACAGCTAGTATACACTAAAACAAAGATATTGAGAATGGTCAGGACGCTATTACGGCAAATCCCCCTATTGCTCAGATCAACAAGAGAACACAAAAATTCATTTAATCCACACAAGATGGAAGCGGTATTTAATAGTCTAAAAGTAAAATAGTTAAAATGTCATTGCCAGCACATACATTGATTAAAATTCACACACATAGATTTCATAAAATGCCCTTAGTTCAGACTAAAAGGATTAGTATCTTCATACATACAGCTTAAAGGGAACCTGTCACTAGTTTTTCAGTATTAAACCAAAAGTATCACCTTCTGCAGCTCCTGGGCTGCATTCTATGATGGTGCACCAAATTCCCTGACTCCCCTTGCAGACCCCAGAAATAACTTAATAAAATCTGCTACCACGTATGCAAATTACCTGCTCTGGTCGGATGGGCATGCTCTTTTTCGGCTCCTGTCCCCCCTCCTGCCGCTGTTTCCTGTCCTCCTTTGCTGATTGACGTGGATGGCGCCTCCATCATCATCCACGAAGCTGGAGAAAATTGTGTGCCTGCGCAGTCGTTGCCTGCTCACGCAGGCGCACTTCGCTCAGCCCCACTGTGGGCAGAGTTGAACACATAGGTGCGCTCTCTCACAATCTTGTGCCTGCGCAGAGAGTTCAGGGGCTTGCGCAAGTGCACCCATGTTTTCAGCTCTGCCCACAATGGGGAAGAGAGAAGTGCGCCTGCGTGAGCCAGGAATGACTGCGCAGACATGTGGTTTTGTTTAGCCAAGTGGATGATTAAGGAGGCGTTTTTCACGTTGATTATCAATGGAGAACAGCAAACAGCGGCAGGAAAGGGGGGGGGGGACAGGAAATGAGGAACTGAACAGGAAATTAGGAATGACATCCTTGGCCGGGGTAGAGGACCCCATTAACCCTCTCGCGTCCCGTACTTTGTCTCCCATCCTCACAAGGGCAGTGCCTACTATGGTCTGTCCCACTAATTGGCATCCCTCTTGTATAATCCTGACGTATTTTGTCCATCATTTATGGTGAGGCTCCTCAGGGGAGATATTATTAAGGTGTAATAAAGCCCTTAGTTTATGGGTACTTAAATTCATACAGGGAATAAGGGAGGTAATATTTTTGTCAAAACCACCTGAAATAAAACAAAATTGACAGAGTGTTGTGCAGCAAACCATGTGGTGTTCTGGCCAAGGATCTCATTCCTCATTTGTAAACAGACTCTTCATCAAGAACATATGGTGAGACCGAACCAATTTTTTTCTTTTTTTTTTGTTTAATATTTGAGCACTGGTACACTTTGAGCACTTTATATAAGGATTAGCTGTATCAGAAGGTATTTTAAACAGTTCTATTAAAAGTTATATTTTATTACTACACTGTATCACAGCTAGAGATATAATTATGGTGTGGATACAATAGGTTGGCTCTATAACAAAGGATGCATGTCACACGTCAAGTTATCTGGTTAGTCATGACATCCTACTCTTCTTGAAGGGCTAGGACTCCTGGTATAAGGATTATGAACACAGCCTGGTTTATAGGGCGGAGTGCTCAGTCAAAAAACAAAACAAAAACTCACTGCAAATATTTAAAAAAACTGACCCGCACATCCTACAAGTGTGTATAGGTGCCAGCTGAAAAAAACATAGCAAATACAAAATGGATACAGCCGCACACTAAATGCCATCAATGTATAAGGGAACTCTGGTACTGCATTACTGCTATATGAAAAAATGACCTAGATAGTGGCATTTTAGTTAGGGACCCTGATCATTATCAGTGCAAATGATTAAATTATAACTGGTGCAATGCTAAGGAAATACTTAAAACATGAGGGCCTGCATTGGAGAACACTGGTAGCACGAAACCACACTGATGTGAACAGTTTTGAATGGTCTGATGTGACACTTGGTGCCCCAGCCCCCCCCCCCCCCCCCCTCCCCGCTGGATAATGTGCCTGGAGTGGTGTGGCAATCACTGTCCAGTTCTGAAGTGCATTGTTCACAATTAAGCAGTCTTCAGTGTGGGATGTGTCCAAAGGACATCCACTTCAATGTCTCTCTGTATCTTTGTTGCAACCCACTGATAACTCTGACACTCTAAAGGCCCAGTCACACTAAACAACTTACCAGCAATCCCAACAACGATCCAACCTGATAGGGATCGCTGGTAAGTTGATAGGAGGTTGCTGGTGAGGTCACACTGCGACGCTCCAGCGATCCCACCAGCAACCTGACCTGGCAGGGATCGCTGGAGCGTCGCTACACGAGTTGCTGGTGAGCTCACCAGCAACCAGTGACCAGCCCCCAGCCAGCAGCGCCGCGTGGAAAATGCTGCGCTTGGTAACTAAGGTAAATATCGGGTATCCAACCCGATATTTACCTTGGTTACCAGCGCACGCAGCTACACGTGCAGAGAGCAGGGAGCAGAGCACACCGCTTAGCGCTGGCTCCCTGCTCTCCTAGTTACAGCACACATTTGGTTAATTACCCGATGTGTGCTGTAGCTACATGTGCAGAGAGCAGGGAGCAGCGCACACTGCTTAGTGCTGGCTCCTTGCTCTCCTAGCTACAGTACACATCGGGTTAATTACCCGATGTGTGCTGCAGCTACATGTGCAAGCAGCAGGAGCCGGCACTGACAGTGAGAGCGGAGGAGGCTGGTAACGCAGGTAAATATCGGGTAACCAAGGACAGGGCTTCTTGGTTACCCGATGTTTACCGTGGTTACCAGTGTCCGCAGAAGCCGGCTCCTGCTGCCTGCACATTTAGTTGTTGCTCTGTCACTGTCACACACAGCGATCTGTGCTTCACAGCGGGACAGCAAGCAACAACTAAAAAATGGCCCAGGACATTCAGCAACAACCAGCGACCTCACAGCAGGGGCCAGGTTGTTGCTGGATGTCACACACAGCAACATCACTAGCAACATCGCTGCTACGTCACAAAAGTTGTTCGTTAGCAGCGATGTTGCTTAGTGCGACGGGACCTTAACCTCCAAGGCAACTGCCGTCTGAGAACATCTTACTTGAAGCCTCGCAATGTTGAGGTACGTTTCACCGCACTGGGCTCTCGACGAAGCCCAGTGAGGTGCAATGCGTGTCAAGGCTAACCCTTCAGTCACATCTGTTTCACCACCTTGTTTCGTTTAACATGGCTAAAAGGTATGTCTACGAATGTTAACTTTACTAGACCACCACCGTCTTTTTGTTTTCTCTATTCTTTGACAATATCTTAATCACAGCAGCATTTTGATGGCATATACTACAGGCTCTAAAGCCAATTATGGATATCTGTGCGTTATTAGCTCGCAGCTACACTGCCAATACTTATCTTCCTGTGGGACATTAGATTTCCATCCCATGAGCCTGTATAACTTGCTGATATTATTGTCATTATCAATTATCATATGTTTAAACTGTGGTTTACTGCTGTTAAGCTCATACACAATGGGAAAATTGCCCCTTTATGTCCTGACGGTCTTGCATTGTTCGTGCACTGTCTGTCCATATTTTGTTTTTTTTAGTAGACCCTCTTGTTGTACATTGCTGTAATTTTTCAGTATATTTAACCTCTTTAACCCAGAGGATGGTTTTCACCTTAACGGCCAGGCCATTTGTTAAATTCTGACCAGTGTCACTTTAAGTGGTTATAACTTAAACGCTTCAAATTATCCCGGTGATTCTGACATTGTTTTGTCATGACATATTGGACTTCATGATAGTGGTAAATTTAAGACCATTTTTTTTGCTTTTATTTGTATAAATATCGTAGATTTAGCAAAAATTTACAAAATTCCGCAATCTGCAAACTTTGAATGCCCTTAAACCAGAGAGTGATGTCACACAAAATGTTAATAAATAACATTTTACACATAGTAGGGTAGCTTGCCAAACTCATTGGATGGACTCATACATGGCTACAGGTATAGTGATATCATTGCACTGGCTTCTAATATGGGCAGAAGTGCTAGTTACTAGACTATTTAGGAATGATTTATATTAATACTAGCTAGGTCACTCCAATTGAAGGGTGGTATTTTGATCTGTTACTACTACTGTCAGCTATACTGTGTGTTGTTTTTACTTAAGGCTGTGTGAATACAGGTGTCCGTGCACCGTTTCCCCCATCTAACTTTTTGTAGTGCGACATTTTACTCTTATCCCTCTAGAGGAGTTCCTTTGTGTAAAGTGTTTTAATGTACCATATTTTTTTTACAGATTTAATAAATTATTCTATGAGCAACATTGATTTGTGACCCTGAAAGTTTTTTGGGTTATATAACATTTTCCACATGTTGACTTAACATCAGCACATTTTTTGAAGCAATTATTTTTGTTATGAAAATAGAAGGGTTCAAAGTTGATCAGGAATTTCCCATTTTTTCAACAAAATTTAGATATTTCACAGGAACAAAAGCAATTTGGAAGGAAAAGATGAAAAATTTACTTTTTTCCTCAAAAATGTTACTTTAGCCCCAAATTTTGTATTTTCACAAGGTGAATAATAACAGAAAATGCACCATACAATTTGTGCCATTTCTACTGATTAAACCGATACCTTACATGTGGTGGAAATCTACTGGTTCGGTGCACACCTGGGCTCAGAAAGGAAGGAGCGCCATTTGAGTTTTTCAATGCAAAATTACCTGGAATCATTGGCGGATGCCTTGTGTTTGGACAGCTCCTGATGTGCCTAAACAGTGGAGGTCCCCCATAACAAGTGACCTCATTTTGGAAATTAAACCCCTCAAGGAAATTATCTAGATATTTGGTGAGCACTTGAACCCCCCAGGTGCTTCACAGAATTTTAAAATGTTAAGCTGTGAAAGTTAAAAAATGAACTTTTAGCCACAAAAATGTTGCTTTAACCCCAAATGTTTAATCTTCACCGGGAAAAAAATTCCAGGTAGAGATGGTGCTCAAATCTATGGAAGGCATTCACAATCCAAACGAAGAAAAAGACCATCACTCCTTGTATTCTTTTTAAGTCAAATTCTTTATTTGCTCAATTCCATGCACAGGAAGGCATCGCAGTTAATCCTAGGTCACACGTAGCGACGCAGCAGCGATCACGACGATGATCTGACCTTCTCAGGATCGCTGCTGCGTCGTTACTTGGTTGCTGGTGAGCTGTCAAACAGGCAGATCTCACCAGCGACCAGCCCCCAGCGACACGTGGAAGCGATGCTGCGCTTGGTAACTAAGGTAAATATCGGGTAACCAAGCAAAGTGCTTTGCTTGGTTACCCGATATTTACCTTGGTTACCAGCGCACACCGCTTAGCGCTGGCTCCCTGCACTCGTAGCCAGAGTACACATCAGGTTAATAAGCAAAACGCTTTGCTTATAGTTACACGATGTGTACCTTGGCTACGTGTGCAGGGAGCAGGCAGCCAGCTTCAAGAAGTTGCGGACGCTGGTAACCAAGGTAAATATCGGGTAACCAAGCCTTTGCTTGGTTACCCGATATTTACCTTTGTTACCAGCGTCCGCAAAAGCTGGCTCCCTGCTCCCTGTATATTCAGTTCGTTGGTCTCTCGCTGTCACACACAGCGATGTGTGCTTCAAAGCGGGAGAGTAACGACCAAAACATGGTCCAGGACATTCAGCAACAACCGGCGACCTCACAGCAGGGGCCAGGTTGTTGCTGGATGTCACACAGCGACATCGCTGGCAAGGTCGCTGCTACGTCACAGAAAATGGTGACTTAGCAGCGACGTCGTTGTCGCTGTCATTGTGTGTGACATGACCATTACACGTTTTGACTTGCCACAATAAATGAGGTTCATGATCCTAGTGAGAGAAACACCGTTCTCATTTGCATAGTCAAATATATCCTAACAAGTGCAATTAACACGTTAATTTAATCCCCAGGATCTACCTCAAATGAAAAAATATCACTGTAGAAAATACAAAAGATCGGAAAAAGGACATCAATAATGTGAATTATTAAAATAAATTTAAAGAGAAATCTTGTCCATATAATTATTACTATAAATGTTTACAATATATTCTTGAAGAGTCACATAGCGTCATTAAGGCTGCTTTCACACTATATTTTTTTAACATGCGTCATGAACGTTTTTTTAACGCAAAAACGGATCCAGTGCAAATGCGTTTTCATTTCAATGCATTTGCAATGGACTCGCGTCAACATGCGTTCACATGCGTTTGCGTGCGTTATAGTAAGGATCCAGCGACTTGCAGGTTTTTAACTTTTTTCAAAAACGCTACTTGTAGCATTTTTGAGCTGCGTCCAAATACTGCAAATTGCTGGATCCTGACTCAATAGCATGCAAACGCATATGAACACTGGCGTGCTGATAGACAGGATCCTGCTTGCTCTACTGAGCATGCACAGAAACCAGCCTCGGGTGATCAGTCAGTCAGTGTCAGTCTGTCAGTCAGAGTCTCTCTATCTCTCTCCATCTCTCTCTCCTCCGCCTGAGAGCGGAGGACACTCGTAACCAATGTAAATATAAATAAACTTAAAGTGATAGGATCCTGCAAAATAACACATGCGTTTTCTTTGCAAAAACAAACTAGAAACCTGCACCCACTAAATTAAGTGAGCTCTCCTTACTACAATAATGAAAAACATGTGGATGCTAACTGTGGTTTAGGCACACTGTGGGGCTCAGAAGGAATGGGGGCATTTAGGAGAGCAGATTTTGCATAACATTTTTCCAGAGCTTTTATGCTACCAGTAACGTGGAAGCCCCCTATACTTCCGTTAAAAAAATTATGGACCTGAGTAGGGACTTGTGTTTTTGTGGGTTGATTTAAATGCTATTTGGTGACGATTCGGGTACAGAACAATGTGGATCAGTCCACATTTATTTTGTGCTCTATGCTGAGAACGTACATTGGCGTTTCCATCTACATCTCTGAAATAATTCAGATGAAATCCCCCAAATTCATTCACCATGAGCCAGGAGAGTTACCCAGGGCTCTGTTTAGCCTTTGTTCAGCAGTGTCTGTCTTTCCAAAGGTGAAAAAAAAAACTGTTGACAACACGTTTGTGCACACCTAAAAAGACGCAAAAAAAAAAGATGGACAGTGCTGCACCACAAGCCTGACCAGGAGTTCAAAGTGACTCCCTCTGCCTCAATACAGTGAATTTTCCACTTGGATTTTCTGTCTGAATCACAGTTTCAGAGATTTACACATAATCCCCAATGTAAGCGCTCAGCATAGCGCACAGGATAAGTTTATACAGTTTTTTTTCCAGGTTTGGCGAATAAGACACTAAAAAAAGCTGTTTTACAAAAAAAAAAAAAGGGGGGGTTTTTCCATCACCTATTTTTTTTTTTTAACTTTGTTTTATTAACAATTTCAAACATGGTACAACTTACATTTGCCATATAAAGATAGCTCAGTATATAGATAGTAATATTTGAATATAACAATGAACAGTCATATAAAGTCCATAATATCTTTAGCACTTAAGATAGAACAATGTTATTATCCATACTTCTTATCATTTGCATATATATCTAATTTTATATTGAGCATAAGAACAGCTCTATCAGCATGACCATATTTTGAAAACAAGATAGAAAGAGGAAGAGAAAAAGGAAGAAAGAACAACAATAACAGTCACATTGCATTATTATACCTTAATATACCGTTGGACAGTGTTTCATATCCAAACATCTAACGGGAACCACCATTATCCACATAATCTCCCTCAAACCTCCGCAAGTGTGTCTGGAGAAGAATTCCACAAACCCCAGATTTTGTTACATTTTCCCAGGAACCCCCTATTATAATATACCACCCGCTCATAGACTATGGTTGCATTGACTAGTTTAACCCAGGACAGCACAGTTAGATTCAAATCTCCCATCCACCTCAGAGCTATTAATTTCCTAGCCAGAAACAATGCCTCTCTGAGAAATATTGTCATGTAATGATCCTAGGACTCTTCCTCCACCACCCCAAACAGGCATATCAAAGGGTCACACAAAACAGTAATCGACACAATCGATGTCAGCAGAGATGTCATTCCCCGCCAGTACGAAGATATATTGGGACAGCTCCAAATCATATGTATGAAATTTGCCCCTGAGAGATGACACCTCAAGCACTCCGATGTACGAGAATGGCCCATACTAAATCGAGTTGGAGTAAGGTATGCCTGGTGGACAATGTAGCATTGAATCAACTTATTATTAACCAATGGGGATACCGCAGTCAGAGATTCCAATATCTCTTCCCATTCCTCTCCCTGTAGAGAGGGAATTAGAGATTTTCATCTATCCTGGGCTGGCAAGGGGTCCGACTCCACCCCCACCGACAACAGGTAAGTATATATAGCTGAGATGAGGCCTCAAGGTCCTTGTGATTTTAGAATACCTATCATAGGAAGTGATGATATCTATTTCCTCACTCCAATATTCTGTATGTGGGATTGAATCGCTGTGCGAATCGGCAGGTATCTAAAAAACTGTGATCTTGGAACATTATATTCAATCTGGACTTGTTCAAAGGACTTGAAGGTTGTGGTTCCCGGGACAAAAAGATCACCTAATGCATTGACGCTGTGAGTGGCCCAGAATTGTGCCGATGGGTGATCTCTCAGAGTATGGAAGTGGCTATTCCCCCATAATGGGAGTTCCGCCACCACCCCTTCGAAGTGTACCACCCTCCTGGCTTGTTGCCAGACTAATCTTGCCAACCTTAGGAGGGGTAATTGCCGTGGTGTTCTCAGTCCATCTGATTCCAGAAAACCCACTAAACAATCAGTCCCAGCCGTGTGTGCCAAGTGACTCTCAGAGTTTGGCAGCTGACATCCAGGCATCCAAGTCTCTAGTGCCCTAAGCTGTCCCACGAGGTAGTAGAAGAACGCCGGTAAAGCCATCCCTCCCAGTCTTTTGGATCTCTGTAAAATGGATAACCGAAGTTTGGGTCTGGATTTCCCCCATATGAAAGAGGTAGTAAGCGAATTCAACATTGAGAAGAAGGGTACTGATACTGCACTATGTTGTAGTGTATAGCTAAGTTTTGGAAGTAATATCATTTGGATTAAATTTATTCTGCCAACCACTGACAGGGGTAGCTTGCTCCACAAGTTATATTTAAGTTTCACATGCTCCAGAAGTGGTGTTATACTCGTCTGCAGGTCCAGTGTATGGTCTTTCTGTATGTGTATTCCCAGGTATTTAAAGCTAGTTACCACTTGCAAAGGTGACCTACCCTCCATTGAAATTCCAGACCCATGTATTAATGGCATCAAAGCCGACTTATCCCAGTTGATGCGTAGTCCCGAAAACTCCCCAAATTTATCTATAGTGTCTATAACCACCGGTGGAGTCTCTTGCACTCGATCTAAGAAGACAACTATGTCATCCGCATACAATCCTATTTGATCTGTACGGTCGGCTATAGTGATTCCAGTGATCGGTGGATGAGAGCGGATTCTAATTGCCAAAGCTTCAATAACTAGTGCAAACAATGCTGGAGACACAGGGCATCCCTGTCTTGTGCCCCGATTCAATGAGAAGGGTGTAGACATAGCACCATTGACTAGTATCCTGGCTGTCGGGGACCTATACAACATATGAATCCAGTTACTGAATTTAGGCCCAAAGGCGAATCTCTGGAGGCAGGCAAATAAAAATTGCCATTCTACCGAGTCAAATGTCTTGGCCGCGTCGTTCTCCTGGACCAGTGTGCTATATTGCACTATGGACTGGACCCGTCTTATATTTATAGAGGTGTTTTTCCCAGACATAAATCCGATTTAATCTGGGTGAACTATACTCAATATGACTGAATTAAGCCTGGACGTCAGTATTTTGGTAAAGATCTTGTAATCCACGTTAACTAGGGCTATAGGACGGTATGAACCGCAGTCTAGTGGGTCTTTACCCTCCTTCCTCAGCACGACTATATGTGCTTAGTATAAGGAGGCAGGTAGAGAGTCGCCGGCTGAAAAATGTCAGAAGACCTCTAAAAGAATCTGGGCCAAAACGTCACAATATTTACTACAGAATTCTATGGGAAGGCCACCTGGACCTGGAGATTTCCCCCAAGCCATATCCAAGATGGCAGTAATCACTTCATCCAGTGTGATGTCCGCCTCCAGAGACTCCCGTTGTGATCTACTCAAAGTGAACTCCATGAGGATTTCTAAAAGTGTACAGGGTTTTATAGTATTCACAAAAGCAAAATATCATCAGGGGATGTAGCTATTGAGACACCCATCCTCCGTATACCCAATATTGTATTTGAAGTGTTGTGTTGCCTAACCATATATTCCAATATTTACTGGATTGATTGCCAAGCTCAAAATATGATTGTCAGGTAAAGAACAATTTGCGTTTGGACTTGGTCTCAGAGAGCTGCATATATAACCTATATGATTGCGTCCAGGCCGCCCTATTTCCATCGGTTGGGGCCGATATATATACTGCCTCTGAGTCCCCAAGTCTCCCCTCTACTATATCATCCTCAGTTTTAGTCACTCTTTTAAGATATGTTATGGTTGAAGACAAACCCCATTGAAGGTAGGCTTTAAGAGTGTCCCACACCAAATTAATATTCCAGGGTTTAGGGTGGGCTTCCAGGAAATCCTCTATTTGGGTCAGAGTTCTATCACTTTGATCTATTAGTTTCAGCCAAAAGAGGTTTAACCTCCAAAAGGGTTTACCAACACTTTGGTTAGTCTTCATAGTAAGAATCACTGGGCTCTGATCGGATATGCCCTTGACCCAGTGTACCACGTTATCCACCCAGGTTGTGATATTACTCGACCCAAAAATATAATCCAGTCGAGACAGGGTGCGTCTAGTAGAAGAATGACATGTATATTCTCGGGTATTAGGATGCCGGAGTCGCCAAAGGTCAATCCACCCACCTCCCTCCGCGCATTGCTGCAAATCAGTCAAGTGTGTGGCCGAATGTTGTCCCCCTCCATCCATCCGAAACCTGTCCTGCTCCTCATTCATCACAAGATTAAAATCCGCCATACATAACACATACGCATCTGGATAATTGAGGGCAAAGCTCAGTGCTTGTTTAAGAATGGAGATACGAGTTCGCGGGGGGTTGTAAATACATAACAGCACATAATCTCTAGAGTTTATAGACGCATATATAAACACAAAATCGCCCCTCCGGGTCACGCCTCACCACCTTCACTTCCCAACGGATAGGTCTATGGACCAATATAGACAAACCCCTGGAGTAGCTGGTGTGGAACACATGTGCCGACCATTGTACCCACGGTTTGTTTACTAGTCTGGCTGTGTCTCGTGTGAGGAGAGTCTCTACCAGTACCACCAGTTGGGCCTTGACTTGCTTAAGTTGGCAGAATACCTTAATACGTTTTTTGGCGATTTAAGGCCTCTGACATTCCAGGTCATAAATATCAGCTCTGACCCCATATCACATAGATCTTTTTATAGAACCAGGATCCCAGGTATAATGGTCATGTCACACACAACGACAGCAACGACGACGCTGCTAAGTCACCATTTTCTGTGACGTACCAGCGACGTCTCGTCGCTGTCGTTGTGTGTGACATCCAGCAACAACCTGGCCCCTGCTGTGAGGTCGCCGGTTGTTGCTGAATGTCCTGGACCATTTTTTGCTCGTTGCTCTCCCGCTGTGAAGCACACATCGCTGTGTGTGACAGCGAGAGAGCGACGAACTTAATGTGCAGGGAGACTGCTTCTGCGGACGCTGGTAACAAAGCAAAGGCTGCTTGGTTACCCAATATTTACCTTCGTTACCAGCGTCCGCCGCTCTCAGGCTGCCAGTGCCGGCTCCCTGCACACGTAGCCAGAGTACACATCAGGTAAATAAGCAAAGTGGTTTGCTTATTAACCCGATGTGTACTCTGGCTACGAGTGCAGGGAGCCAGCGCTAAGCGGTGTGCGTTGGTAACCAAGGTAAATATCGGGTAACCAGCAAAGCATTTTGCTTGGCTACCCGATATTTACCTTAGTTACCAAGCGCAGCATCGCTTCCACGCGTCGCTGCTGGCTGGGGACTGGTCAGTGGTGAGATCTGCCTGTTTGACAGCTCACCAGCGACCATGTAACGACACAGCAGTGATCCTGATAAAGGTCAGGTCGTCGTGGTGATCGCTGCTGTGTCGCTACGTGTGACCCTAGCTTTAGCCGCTTTCTGCCCTGCAATTAAGTGTACATATAAATTTCCTAACTGATAATCTAGATGAAATGTGCTTTCCTCATGCCATAAATATGGGACTTAAATGATACAGTTTTGAATCCAGCAATAAAGAGGATACCGTATGCAAAAAGGGGGAAAAGCTGTCACCTATTATATTCTGATTGTCCTCACTGAGAGAAACAAAATCATAAATTTTGTAGTTGATACCTTTTAATGGTTATCTAAAATAAAATGGTGTTACAAAGCAAGCTTTCGAGACATCTCAGATCCCTTCATCATGGTACGACAAAATATCTGAAGAAACAAATATATACACAAACAGAGCAGAGGGATGGCATAATAAAAGGACATTTAAATAAACAAAGACTGAGCTTAGGGGTAATTCTCACATAGCGAGATCGCTGCTGAGTCACAGGTTTTGTGACGTACAAGTGACGTCATCAGCGATCTCGCTGTGTGCGACACTAAGCAGCGACCTGGCCCTTGCTGTGAAATCGCTGATTGTTACACACTGTTCTAGTTCATTTTTTGCTCGTTGGTCTCCCACTGTGCAGTACACGTCGGGGTGTTGGACTGCGGGAGACTACTGAGCACAGACTGTGTAAGCAGCGTATGCTGGTAACCAGGGTAAATATTGGGTAACTAAGCAAAGCGCTTTGCTTAGTAACCCGATGTGTACCCTAGCTACGTATACAGGGAGCCAGCGCTGGCAGCCTGTAAGCGGTGTACGCTGGTAACCAGGGTAAATATCGGGTAATTAAGCAAAGCGCTTTGCTTAGTTACCTGATATTTACCCTGTTTACCAAGCGCAGCATTGTTACACGAGTCGCTGGTGGCTGGTCGTTGGGAAGATCTGACTGTTTGACAAGTCACTAGCGACCCTGTAGTGACGTACCAGCAATCCTGAGCAGGTCATATCGTGGTTGTAATCGGTGGTACGTCGTTTAGTGAGACGGTACCCATTAGTGGTGTGAAAGGTTTATCACCAGTAATCAAAGCTAATTAAAGGATTCACTCTCTAAAGGCCCCGTCACACTAAGCAACATCGCTGCTAACGAACAACTTTTGTGATGTAACAGCGATGTTGCTAGTGATTTTGCTTAGTGTGACATCCAGCAACAACCTGGCCCCTGCTGTGAGGTCGTTGGTTGTTGCTGAATGTCCTGGGCCATTTTTTAGTTGTTGCTGTCCCGCTGTGAAGCACAGATCGCTGTGTGTGACAGCGAGACAGCAACAACTAAATGTGCAGGCAGCAGGAGTCGGCTTCTGCGGACACTGGTAACCACGGTAAACATCGGGTAACCAAGAAGCCCTGTCCTTGGTTACCCGATATTTACCTTCGTTACCAGCCTCCTCCGCTCTCACTGTCAGTGCCGGCTCCTGCTTCTTGCACATGTAGCTACAGCACATATCGGGTAATTAACCCAATGTGTGCTGTAACTAGGAGAGCAAGGAGCCAGCACTAAGCATTGTGCGCTGCTCCCTGCACATGTAGCTGCAGCACACATCGGGTAATTAACCCAATGTGTGCTGTAACTAGGAGAGCAGAGAGCCAGCGCTAAGCATTGTGCGCTGCTCCCTGCTCTGTGCACATGTAGCTGCAGCACACATCGGGTAATTAACCCGATGTGTGCTGTAACTAGGAGAGCAGGGAGCCAGCGCTAAGCATTGTGCGCTGCTCCCTGCTCTGTGCACATGTAGCTGCAGCACACATCGGGTAATTAACCCAATGTGTGCTGTAACTAGGAGAGCAGGGAGCCAGCGCTAAGCGGTGTGCGCTGCTCCCTGCTCTCTGCACGTGTAGCTGCGTGCGCTGGTAACCAAGGTAAATATCGGGTTGGTTACCCGATATTTACCTTAGTTACCAAGCGCAGCATCTTCCACGCGGCGCTGCTGGCTGGGGGCTGGGACACTGGTTGCTGGTGAGCTCACCAGCAACTCGTGTAGCCACGCTCCAGCGATCCCTGCCAGGTCAGGTTGCTGGTGGGATCGCTGGAGCGTCGCAGTGTGACATCTCACCAGCAACCTCCTAGCAACTTACCAGCGATCCCCATCAGGTTTGATCGTTGTTGGGATCGCTGGTAAGTTGTTTAGTGTGACTGGGCCTTAAGCTCAGTGTTTGTTTATTTAAATGTCCTTTTATATGCCATCCCTCTGCTCTGCTTGTGTATATATTTGTGTTTCTTTAGATATTTTGTCATACCATGCCTGATGAAGGGACCTGAGGTGTCTTGAAAGTTTGCTTTGTAACACCATTTTATTTTATTTTAGTTAGTCATTAAAAAGGTATCAACTACAAAATTATAATTTTTTTCCTCTCACTGAGAGCAATCAATCATTTTTCAACTGGCTAACACGGTACCAAACTTTTTTCTCTTTTAACTATTATATTCTCCAACAGTAGTGGGCGCAGCCAGCATACATACTAGAGAGACCCAGAAATTAGTCCTTCCCCAGCAACAGTCATATTTCCTGGATTATTAAGAAACTTGTCTGCTAAATAAGAAAATAAAAAAAAGGAAAATCTTGTCCTATATGTTATTTATTTACTGAAACCATTGTCAAGTACAGATGACCACGTATGGTTTCAGTCAGAGCTAAAGTTATGGATTGATCGAATGTAGAATTTTAGGTTTGGTTTTTTTTCATAGATGGAAAAAGATAAGATGGTATTTGATTCTACACTGGTTATGCTATGGTTTACACATGAGGTAATAAAAGCCAAACCACTTCCTTCCCTCCTATGGGTACAGGAGGCAGAGTTGAAGATGCCCTCTCAGAGATATGTAGAGCAGAAGAGAGTATGATAATCAAACGTGTATCTAGGCGGTAGATCTTTCCTAACATCACATGAGAAATCTATGAAGAACGCAGAGTGCATACGTGCCCGGATGGAGGTTCTCCGGTTATCAAATGAACCTGGAATAGTGAAGATAAAACTCACACCAGAGCTGACAATGATGGAAGCAGAGAGGTTTCTTGCACAGATGCAGCTGACAAGGAAGCAAACAGGTTGAGAGCTGAGTCTTTTACCAATGCAGAATAGCACCTCAGTGGCATCTGTCACTCCTGATGTTCTTAAATTCCTACAGGAACAAGCGGTTCAGCAGGGAAACGAATGTGAGACAAAGGGAGCCTAGCTGACTGATAAAGGTCTGTGGATAAAGGGCGGTAAGCTTTCTCTGCCATGAGTTTTCTTATTGATGGCCCACGTAACCCATAGACTAACATCTGTCAAAGATAGTTATAAGTCTATGTGCCCACGTAGCGTATTTTCATGCAGTTATGCTGCGTTCTGCACCGCAGCGTAACTGCATGCATCCTGCGTCCCCAGCACAATATGAAGATTGTGCCTAATCCATGCCCTCGTGGTGTATTAGAAAGCAGCGCATCGGCTACTGTCGAAGCGCTGCATTCTAAAAAGCGACATGTCACTTCTTTCATGCGCTTTGGATGCACGTCCCGCTCTGTCTATGGGAGAGTCTGCATCCAGAGCGCATGAAATCGGCTTTTCATTACAGACTGTTTCTGCAGCGATTTGAAGCGCGCGTGTGCTGTTCAAATCGCTGCAGAAATTTCTGCAGGGACAGAACGCAACGTGGGCACATAGCCTTAGTGTGTGCTTTGATAGACAAGGTATGGGTGGGCACCATGGTTCAGTACCAGGGTGGCCAGACACACCCAGTCTTGTAAGACGTGTGTCTAAAACAATGTAGGAAAAATTGTAAAGATCCTGCAGAAACACACCACTCAGCTGGTCTACTCATTCCATAGATTGCAGATTGATTATATACGTACAACACGGGAAGGTTTATGCAAGTTTGTGTGTGTTGTATAAATTTGTTTCTAGGCTTGATCTGAGCCATATCCAGGGCAGAATATGACACTATTGCAGAAAAGCACATTAAGGTGGTGGTATGTAAAAATATTGTTACTAAAGTGGTAAAAGTACATATTTTACAGGAGAGGCCACTGTGGAGATCTTATGGTATCTGTGAATTAGCAGACTTTCCACACACCTTACCATCCACAGAGCAGTGTTAAGTGCAAAGGCTAAATGGGACATTGAAGGTAAAACTACAGAAGATAAAAAAAGGTGGAGACTGGCAAGTTGTGGACCGAATGCTTGCTTTTCTTTTCTTAATCAATAGGTTTCTACATAAGATATTTTTTGGCTTAGCACTTAAAACATGATAATATTTCCCACACATACACCAGCTTCAACAGTATATCGTGACAAGGGATATAAACATGTTATACAAATGACTAAATAGTGTGATAAACAGGTGTATTCTCCAATTCCAGATCCTAAATCAGTGACCGAAGCATGTACGGTAGTCTCAAGCCAAGAGACTGGGTGATCCGAAAAAAAAAAAAAAAAAAGCAAAAAAGTGACATGAGTAAAGATTAGATGGGCCAATCGAGCTTCTCCTGATCACAGCAACTTCAGTGAAGCTTTAGGGAAAACCCATCTAGATACAAAGCAGTCTCTGTAAAGAGTCACATCAGCAGCAGACTAATTGTCTCAACACATAGTCAAGCACTATTTCACATAGGACCTCATGGAAAATTTCTAAATTGGGGCGGATATACGGGAAAATAGCCAAAATAGGGGAATGATGGTTACAGGAACAGGACACAAAGATGGACTCATGGTGGGAGAAACATTCTGCTCTAAAACAACCACTTAGTTCAAGGGTTTAAGTGGGTGATTTTCATGGATAACACACTCCTGTATGTAAGTGATATTGTGTTTGTTGGTATACATTGGAGATCAAAATTAGAGAAGAATGTATGATCACTTCCTTCTTTTTAGAAATAATGAAATCTACATTGTTCAACATTCAAAGGATTTTTTTGTAAAGGGGTACACCATGCCACTATAACAGTGTTTTACAAAAGATCCAAACTTTATCAACATAAAATCTTTATTTTGCCCAAAACGTGATGATCATAATTAGAGAACAACAATGAATGTAGCACAGAGAAAGATAGTAAGTACATTTTTTGAAAGTAAGTCACCATTCAGTAGGAAGTGTACAGGCCTTTGCTTTGAAAAACTTCAGCACATCTGCAGTCACAGGACATTATTAGTTTCTCACACTGCTCTGGAGTGATTTTGGTCCACTCTTCTAGTCTTTTCCACAGTTCTTTGACTGTTGTGGGTTTCTTAGCCATAACTTTGTCACCCTGGATTTTCCAGAGGCTTTCTTTTGGGCTTAGATAAGGACTCTCATCTGGTCATTTTATTGTTTCAATAAACAACATTACCCATTTTGCATTGTCCTGCATGAAAATTGCTGGCTGATCGAGTCATAAACGCTAGTAAGGAAACACGTGTTGTTGAAGAAGGTTCTGATGAACACTTGTATTCACTCTGCCATGTAGCTGTATGAGAGGTTCAACTCCTGCTCCAGAAAACATTCCCCAAACCATGACACTTCCTCCATCATCTTTCACTGACTTCTTAGGCTACTTTCACACATCCGGTTTGAGCACTGCGGCTCAATCCGGCTGTGAAAACTATGCAACGGATGCGGCGAAAACACCGCATCCTTTGCATAAGTTTTTACATGCGGCCTGTCCGTTTTTTTCCGGTTGCGGCATGCTACTGAGCATGCGCAGTGGAAAAAACCGCATGCGGCGAGCGGATGCGTTTTTTTTCCGCATCGCGCTGCATCCGGCCTCCATAGGTATGCATTGAAAAATGCGCCGCAGCGGCCGGATGCGGCGCGATGCGGTGTTTTTTGCCAGAGCAAAAAACGTTGCAGGGAACGTTCGATCCGGCCGCGGCATCGGCTAAATCTGCCGCATGCGGCAAAAACCGGACCGAACGCAAACTCCTGCGGCACAATACGGCACTAATTAAGTCTATGCAAAAAAAAAACGCAACCGGCGTTACAAAAGCCGGTTGCGGTTTTTTGGCAGAACGCCGTATTGTGCCGCAGAGCAAAAATCCGGATGTGTGAAAGTAGCCTTAACACACTTTGGATTCAGTCTTTCCCCAGTTTATCAACAAACAGAATGTTTCCCATCAGACCCAAATAAATTAAACTTGTTTTCATCACTAAAATGAACTGTGGACCACTTCTTTGTCCACACAATATGCTCCTCACCAAAAAGGGGAGTCTAACCTTTTGATTCTTTCTGCTAATGAAAGGTTTGGTCACTGCAGAGTGGGCTTTCAGTCTAAATGCTCTTAAAGGTCGTGACACTGTATGACGAGACATATCCTTACCCTGTTCAGTGCTGAATTGGCAACCAATTCCAGCTAAAGTGTTGAAACAATTACCCATAGAGATTCTCTGCATTGTCCTATCCTCTCTTATATTTGTCCTTCAAGAGTGACTAGCTTTCTTGGGAGACTTGGAAGAATTTGAGTTTGTGATGTTGTAAAGATGCAATATTCTCGAAATCATAGCCTTTGAATAACTAACTTCTCTTGCTATGGCTGATGGGGTCACCCCTCTGGCCTTTAGCTGGACAACCTCCTGCCGGAGGGATCCAGTGACTTTGGAACGGCACACCATTTTTTGCAAAGTCAGTGATAACTGTAAAGTTAGGCTGCCAGTGAGGCCCCTTTCACACGTCCGTGTGTCCGGTACGTCTGAGGTCCGTTTTCACAAGTACCGGAGACACCGACACATGTTGACCCATTAAAATCAATGAGTTTGCGCACACGTGCGTGTTTTCCCATGGACAGTGTTTCCGTCTGCTCCAAACATAGACATGTCCGTTATTCTCCAGCAGCACGGGACCGCACACTGATGTGATCCGTGTGACACGTACCAGAGAAAACAACATATCTGTAAAATAAAATGCTTTTCTATACTTCCCTGTCTGCACCGCTGAGGTCTCCAGCACTGCTGTCACTATCACTGTCATTATGCATTATGCTCACTGCATATGCACTGCACAAAGGACCAGAAGCAGCTGCAGCGCTGTAGACATCAGCACCATGGACAGGTAAGTATAGAAGTTCCTGCTGTCTGCGTGCCATGCAGATGTCACACGGATAGCACACCGACAGCACATGCTGACCACACACGCACACACATACGCACCTACACCACGGACTGTGCAAAACGTGTTTTGCACGGACGTGTAAAAGAGGCCTTAAATAGGGTTTGTCACATAATTAAGGAAATTAGCACCAGGTGCCAGATTAACACCAATAACTTAAGGTATCCGAAAGTGTTCTCTAATTTTGATCAGTGTTCTTTTTCATTTATCTCTTTCGTTTTAAATATGTGCTTTGGAATAAATTCAATATATGAAATAAGCTTAAAATACTGCTAGCTTACTCAGGACTAATAATAAATAAATAAAAAAAAATCTACATATTTTTGAGGCGTTTAGCATATCAGAAGGGCCATTTTCATACCTGCCCAGTAGCCATGTCACGGTAACCTCATTGTACCGGGTCCTATTCTATATTACTTTATCTTACTACCCAAATATTTGTGGTTTTTAAACCATGAAAGAGGTAGTAATATACATTAGGATCTTTCATTTTTGTATGTAGTTTACTCATGTTAGGATATAATCACAAAAGGACTACACAATGACCTTAACATTTAGGAAATTGTGTGTTCTCCAATTTTGATCTACAGTGTATGTACCCGTAAAAGTGAAAATTTGTGTAATACTAAAAGGTATTAATGTTCATGTGTAAGGGAAATCCAGTCAAAGAACGTGTGGAATACGGAACCAAGACAATAAGAGATCCATTAGTGTTGTGATATAATTATGGGTATCCAGTTAGGGAACGGAGGTGAAGAAGGTAGGAACGTCCTAAGAATTCGAATAGTGTGCGCCTATATACCTCCTGATATATTCATAATTGGTCACAAAAGAGGGGATTGTGAGAGAATAGACTCCATTTTTCCTTTCAAAACGTTAACAGATTCAGGTTGATCGTCAAATCACTAAGGCTAGTTTCACACTTGCGTTGAACGGCATCCGTTGCATTGCACTGCGTGACAGATGCAACGGATGCGTTGCATATAATGGCACAACGGATGCAACGGATCGTACAAAACAACGGAAAACTTTTTTTTATTTTTTTTTCTTCTTTAAGTTTTACCAGCAGCAGACTATTGTGAACGATCAGCTGATCGCTCTCAAAAGCCGGCGGCCGGGCGCTCAGCTGAGCGCTCTCACATGCCGGCGGCCGGGCGCTCAGCTGAGCGCTCTCACATGCCGGCGGCCGGGCGCTCAGCTGAACGTTCGGCCACCGAGAGACAAAATAAAGTTTCTGTGATAAAAAAAAAGAAGGAGCATGCACAGTGAAAAATAGAGGATTCCGACGCTCAAAAAACGTTACATGCTGCGTTCCTTCCACCCCGCGGAAGCAATGCAGCGTCGGCCGGCGGAAGGAACGCAGGTACTTTTGGCACAATCCGTCATCCATACAAGTCTATGGGAAACAGCAGAATCCGGTAACTGATTCCGCTGTTTTCCAAAAGGGCGGATTGTGACGGAAGGGAAAAAATGCAAGTGTGAAAGTACCCTTAGAGGGAAATTGCAAGCATAGTCAGCATTTGACAAGAACGTATAGGTCGACTTCTTGGCTTCAGAAAACTTGTTCATTGTTGGCAGATGTGTATCCTATTGTCTGGGGATAATGTGGAAAATTAAATATCGGTAATTAAAGAGCACAGTCTAAGGATTATTTGTGTGTTGGATTTATTAAAATATTCCCATTGAAAGTCAAGTTTCGATTGGGTAAGCATTACTTTTCATTCAACCCTCAACAATCCGGCTTCCATCCACACCACTCTACCAAAACTGCCCTGACCAAAATTACTAATGACTTACTGCTAAAGCTAACAGATACTTCTTTATACTCCTCCTTTTAGAACTGTCCTCAGCCTTTGACACAGTCTACCACTCCCGCCTGCTACAAATCCGCTCTTTCCTCAGCGTCAGAGACCTTGCTCTCGCCTGGATATCCTCATACCTATGGTTTATCATATTTACACAATTTTTCATAAATGTGAGTCAGTTTTGGGTTTTTTTTTTAGAAAGTTTACTACATTTGCTTTTATATGTAAATAAAAGTGCCTTGCAAAAGTATTCGGCCCCCTTGAATTTTTCAACATTTTCCCACATTTCAGGCTTCAAACATAAAGATAAAAAAAACAATGTTATGATGAAGAATCAACAACAAGTGGGACACAATTGTGAAGTTGAGCGAAATTTATTGCTTATTTTAAACTTTTGTAAAAAAAAAAAAAGAATAAAATCGAAAATTGGGGCGTGCAATATTATTCATCCCCTTTACTTTCAGTGAAGCAAACTCACTCCAGAAGTTTGAGGATCTTTGAATGATCTAATGTTGTCCTAAATGACAGATGATAAATATAAGCCACCTGTGTTTAATCTAGTCTCCGTATAAATGCACCTGCTCTGTGATAGTTTCAGTGTTCTGTTTAAAGCGCAGAGAGCTGAAGACCAAGGAACCCAACAGGTAGGTCCATGATAATGTTGTGGAGAAGTTTAAAGCCGGATTTGGTTACAAAAAAATTTCCATAACTTTAAACATCCCAAGAAGCACTGTGCATGCGATCATATTGAAATGGAAGGAGCATCATACCACTGCAAATCTCCCAAGACCCAGCCGGCCCTCAAAAATGTCATCTCAAACAAGGAGAAGACTGATCATAGATGCAGCCAAGAGGCCCATGATCACTCTGGATCAACTGCACAGATCTACAGCTGATGTGGGAGAGTCTGTCCATAGGACAACAATCAGTTGTACACTGCACAAATCTGGTCTGTATGGAACAGTGGCAAGAAGAAAGCCATTTCTCAAAGATATCCATAAATATTGTTGTTTAACGTTTGCCACAAGCCACCTTCGAGACACAACAAATATGTGGAAGAAGGTGCTCTGGTCAGATGAAAATTATATGTTTGGCATAAAAGCAACACAGCTCATCACCCTGAACACACCATCCCCACTGTCAAACATGGTGGTGGCAGCATGATGGTTTGGGCCTGCTTTTCTTCAGCAGGGACAGGGAAGATGGTTAAAATTGATGGGAAGATGGATGGAGCCAAATACAGGACCATTCTTGAAGAAAACCTGTTGGAGTCTGCAAAAGACCTGAGACTGGGACGGAGATTTGTCTTCCAACCAGACAATGATCTCAAACAAAGCAAAATCTACACTGGAATGGTTCACAAATAAACGTATCCAGGTGTTAGAATGGCCAAGTCAAAGTACAGACCTGAATTCGGTCAAGAATCTGTGGAACGAGCTGAAAACTGCTGTTCACAAACGCTCTCCATCCAACCTCACTCACCTCGAGCTGATTACAAAGGAAGAATGGGCAAGAATTTCAGTCTCTCGATGTGTAAAACTGATAGAGACATACCCCAAGCGACTTGCAGTTGTAATTGCAGCAAAAGGTGGCACTACAAAGTATTAACTTAAAAAAAAAGGCCAAATAATATTGCACGCCCCCATTTTCAGTTTATTATTTTTTATAAAAGTTTAAAATAAGCAATTAATTTCGTTCAACTTCACAATTTGTGTCCCACTTGTTGTTGATTCCTCACCAAAAAATGTAAATTTTATCTTTATGTTTGAAGCCTGAAATGTGGAAAAAGATTGAAAAATTCAAAAGGGGCCAAATACTTTTGCAAGGCACTGTATTTGCCCTACAACTAGAGATGAACGGGCCTGTGGATATTCCAGTTCACAAATTCGAACGGACCTGAAAGAAAAAAAAAAAAAAAAAAACAACAACTCAGTTCCGGAACCAAACTTGACCCTAGACAACGATCACCCATAGAAGTCAATGAGGATGAATTTATGTGCTGAAAAATGGCTGTAGTAAAGGCTGGCGGGTGCAAAAGGAAGCAAAATGGGGGTAGCAGCAGGACAGTTGAACATACACTGTTTCCCGTAAGATAACAGCATTCAGAATCTTTTCTAGGCCCACTCATTAAATTGTGGTTGGTATTATTAGGGTGGGAAGAGCTCTTGGCTATTGGCCCATCCTAGCCTAAAAATATCAGCCCACAACTGCCCCAGAATTGGAGCGGTTATATATATTATAATAAAAAAAAAAACCACACACCACAGAAAATTCTTTTATTTGAAATTAAAAAAAGAAAAAAAAAATTAGACATCCTCTTTCACCCCTTTATTAACCCCCAAAATACCCCCGCAGTCCTATGTAATCCACACAATGATCCTCAGCTCTGACAGAAAACGTTAACAGTCACTACAGCCTCATGGACACACTGAGGGCAGTGGGTATGTAGCAGAGCCGAGGATCATCGTGGGACATTGTGTGGATTAGGTCATACCTGCAAGGGGATTTTTGGGGTTAATAAAGGAGGGAAAGAGTGTGTGTCTGTATTCTTTATTTCAAATAAAAATAATTTTTCTGTGTTTATTTTTTGACTTACAGATAAGTAATAAGGGTGTCTCCTAAACAACTACACATTACAAACTTGGGATTCATGGCAGCTGTGGTTTTTAACAAGTAATATCTATCATAAACCTCATATCACCCAGATTGCCACCGCACCATGGCATTCGGGACAAGATGGGCAATGCGCCAGGTCTGAATTAATCCACACAACGTCCCATTATCATCATCTGCTCAGCTACATCCAGAGGCTGCAGTGACAGAAAACCTAACCAGTCACTACAGCCTTTGGGAGACACAGTGGGCGGGTAAGCCCCGGCTGTGAGAAGCAATGACGTTGGCGAGTTCACAGCTAGAGGTTCCCACAGTGTGAACGCCGTTGAACAAGCTGCTGGATTCCCGGACTGCTATGCCACGGTGTCCAGCAAGGCGACAGTCTGGGAGCAGCTGAGGTCACAGCTGCTGATTCCCACAGTAGCCTCTGTGCTATGTAAGCTTCCAACTGTGATTTCAGTTGAACTCACTGCTGGATTGCGGGACACTGCGGCAGAGTAGTCCGGCAGCAAGTTCAGCCAGATTGATGGACTGCTCTGCATGCCCTGATCCGCAATCCAACAGTCCGGCAATTGGCAGCGACCTCAACTAATTTCATAGCTGCTTTTTCTTATGGTACATCTGTGCTGATTGATCTAACAATTGTGATCTCAGTTGAACTCTCTGCCGGATTGGGGAACATGGCGGCAGTCCAACAGTAAGGCAGCAAGTTCAACTGAGTTCACAGAAGGTACCATGGAAACCACCAGCTGTCACCTCAACTGAGCTTCCTGCTGGATTGTCAGACTGCTCTGCCACTGTGTCATACAATTCGACAGTCTAAAAGCTAGAAAAGAGAAGCGCTGATAGGGTTTTGCAGATTAAACACACGGTTAGCATATGGTAAATGCACTCACCGATTGAGGTTGTGAGAGGTCACAACCACCACAGATAGCATGAGATAATGGCGGCTGCTGCGGCCCCACGTGTTTCAGACTTTAAAAGTGGAGAGGGAGAAGGGGTTAAACCCGCGCAATCCGCCAGTAATACAGAAGGAGATGTTGATAGATTAAACAATCTTTTATTCCATGGGTCTACGCGTTTCAAGGTCTAAGACCTCTTCTTCAGGACCAGTAAATCAACAGTGTTGATTTACTGGTCCTGAAGAAGAGGTCTTCGACCTATAGGCCGATCGCCCCGGCCCCCTGCACGCATTGGCCGCTCGGCGAGGCCCCGCCCCCCCTCACGCATTGGACGCTTGCCCTGGCCCGCCCCCTCTTATGCATTCCCCGAACCCACACGGAGCCCTGACTCCCAGGTGACTGTTGCACCCCCGGAAGCCCACACCAGCAAGACAAAGTGGAGAAAAGCCGGAAGTGTGAAACCACTAGCTTACCCCGGCTCCCGGGCACACGTATGCTGGAGCCGGCGTAGGCTGCTAACCATGGTACATATCAGGTAACTATAGAAACCGCTTTGCTTAGTTACCCGATGTGTAACATGGTTACTAACTTACCCCGGCTCACGTCAGCACTCTCGCTTTGAATAGTTACTTACATTTCCTCCACTTTGTCGGATCCGGGGCGCTCCCGTGCACTGTGTACAGTACAGTGGCCGCGCGACAAGCTCTGATCACGTTTTGTCCTGTGACCGGAGTATGTGACTAGGACGTTGCGGCGCGGCCACTGTACTGTACACAGTGTACGGCTGCTTTCAGACGTCCGTGTGTAATCAGGTACCAGTCACATGCATGGTTATGGTCATACGTGTGACTGGTACCGGAGAAAACACAGGTCTGTGAAATAAAAATATTTTTCATATTTACCTGCTGTCTCCGGCTCTGCTGCCTCCCTGCTCCTGACTGCCGCTCATTATATTCATCGATTATTCACGCACTCAGGACCTGGAAGCCGGAGCATCGTGGGGGACAGCAGCGCGGGGACAGGTGAGTATTCTTCAGCATAGTGACATCCAGGAGGTCATCGGAGTTCCCAATGAACTCTGATGACATCCTGATGACCCCCGCGACACAGCTTCACGGGTTCATCAGAGTTCACTGGGAACTCTAATGAGTCCCCGATGCTGTCCCCGCAATGTTCCGGCTTCCAGGTTCTCAACACACACACACACACACACACATGGATACACCGAGCGCATACACACATAGCGCACATGTATACACACACACACACTCTGCTGTACACTCACCCAGCGATGCGGTCCCCGGCACTGAAGTCCCCAGCGCTGTTCCTGCTTTCAGCTCCACAGGGCACTAAATATTCAGTGAGTATAATGAGCGGCGATAGGAGCGGGAGGCAACAGAGCCAGAGACAGCATCGCTGGAGAGAAGTAAATCTAGAAAATATTTTTATTAAAAAGACCCATATTTTCTCCGGTATGTTTTACACTGATGTCACACTGATCACATCAGTGTGCGATCCGTGTGACATCCGTGCTGCCGGAGATGCCTGCGTGTGGGGTCATGAAAAGTCACACGGTCCGTGTGCAAACACGGACGTGTGAAGCACATCATAGAATAACATGGGTACGTGTGACATCTGTGTTAAAAACGGATGTCACACGTACCTAAAACACGGACGTCTGAAACCAGCCTACGGCAGCGCGCCGGATCCGACAAAGTGGAGAAAAGCCGAATGTGTGAAACCACTAGCTTACCCCGGCTCTCGACACACGCGTGCCGGAGCCGGCGTAGGCTGGTAACCATGGTACACATCGGGTAACTATAGAAACCGCTTTGCTTAATTAACCGATGTGTAACATGGTTACTAGCTTACCCCAGCTCTCGGCACACGTGTGCCGGAGCCGGCGCACGCTGGTAACCATGGTACACACAGGGTAACTATGGAAACAGCTTTGCATAGTTACCTGAGCCCCGCACGGATTGGCCGCTCGTCCTGGCCCCGTTTCCCGCACGCATTCCCCGTACCCACACGGAGCCCTGACTCCCAGGTGACTGCTGCACCCCCGGAAGCCCACACCGGCAACCCAGCCGAGACATACCGTTGCGTTGCTAGGATCGTGCCGGAGCCGGCGTACACTGGTAAGCATGGTACACACCGGGTAACCATCGAAACCACTTTGCTTAGTTACCCGATTGTGTACCATGGTTACCAACGTATGCCAGCTCCCTGCCCATTAAGATCGTTGGTCTCCCGCTGTCAAACACGCCGATGCGTGCTGCACAGCAGGAGACCAACAAACAAAAAATTAACCAGCGCTGTCGCTTTGAATAGTTACCTGATGTGTACCACGGTTACTAGCTTACCCCGGTTCCCGACATACGTGTGCCGGAGCCGGCGTACGCTGTTAACCAGTGTACACATCGGGTAACTATGGAAACCGCTTTGCATAGTTACCCGATGTGTACCATGGTTACTAGCTTACCCCGGCTCCCTGCCCATTCAGATCATTGGTCTCCCACTGTCAAAACACGCCAATGCGTGCTGCAGCAGGAGACCAACAAGCAAAAAATGAACCAGCAATGTCGCTTTGCATAGTTACCCAATGTGTACCATGGTTATCAGCTTACTGATGTACGCTGGTTACAATGGTACACAATCCTGTAACTATGGAAAGCGCTTTCGTTAGTTACCCAATGTGCACCATGGTTATCAGCTTACCTCGGCTCCCAGCACACGTGTGCTTGAGCCGACGTACGCTGGTAACCATTGTACACATCGGGTAACGAAGCAATACGCTTTGCATAGTTACCCGATTGTGTAATATGGTTACCAGTGTACGCCAGCTACCTGCCCATTCAGATCGATGGTCTCCCACTGTCAAACACTCCGATGCGTGCTGCACAGCGGGAGACCAACGAGCAAAAAATGAACCATCATTATTCAAGACTTACTGATTATATTATTACTCAATCTGCTAACCTACATACACATTCTAGACTACCCGATACCGATACGTTAGTATCGGCCCACCTTCTAGTTTTTGATAACCAGCTAAGAAAAAACTGAAAGTTGAGAGTTGCAGCACATAGCTGTCTGTTTTACCCACACTGGTTGTCAAAAATAGAGCAACAATCTACCTTTAAACAGTGGTGTGCCAGCCAATCACAGCTATGCCAATACTTGACATGGCTGTGATGGGGTCGGAAGTGCCCACAACGGAAAAGCTTGCCGATTGGGTTTGTCATCTGAATAAAGTTTGTTGAAAGGCTGCAGCCAAACAGCAACTGGACGTATAGGTAAATGCTGTGTTCAGGTCCGAGACAGTACGGGTTCACTCATCCCTTTTTACAACCAATTAGTAAGTAGTAATTAAAAGGCAAAGATGTACTATCTTTAACTTAAAATTAGCCATCCTGGACAGAATATTTTATCTTGAGACATCATTATATATGATATACCAAAACATACCTATCGGTCCTCCATATGGGCCTACAGCTACAAGGCAATCTTTAAATTCATCTTTAATGTTCCATTCCATTTGATACAGATCAAATTTACTGCAAGCAAAAAAATGTGAATATATGTTACAAGAAAACATTTGTAAAAAGAATAAAAAAAGGTTACTCTCATTTTAGACATAGTGCCTTGCAAAAGTATTAACACCCCTGGCTTTTTACCCACTTTGTTACATTACAACTTGTGTTTAAATATTTTTGTAATCAGATTTCTGTGAGATGCAGGAGCACTAAAAAGTCAAAGTTGGGGAAGTGAGAAAGATAGACAAAAATTAAATTTAGGGATAAAATTAATACAAAATTGGCATGTGCATATGTATTCACCCCTTTTGCTATAAAGCCCCTAAAAAATGCTAGTGCAAGCAATTACCTTTATAAGTCACATGCTTAGTGAAATTAAGGCTGTGTGCACACGATGCGTTTTTTACCGCGGAAACGCTGCGTTTTGAACCGCAGCGTTTCAGTGGCAAATTGCATGCGTTCAGCTTTCCCAGCAAAGTGTATGGGAAAGCTGAAAAATCAGTGCACATGCTGCGTTTCTTTCCGCAGCGTTTTGGATGCCAAAAATCGGTGCGGAAAGAAAAGCAGCATGTCACTTCTTTTGTGCGTTGTGGCTGCGTTCTCTCCCCCATTGAAATCAATGATGTGGGGTCAGAACGCAGCCACAACGCATGGACCTGCTTTTTTGTTGCGGTCCGCGGCCTTTGTCGGCACGCCAGAACGCAGGCATTTACCTGGAAGTGAGGTCAAGAGGTTTCCTGTTGACCTCACTTCCTGGCAAAGCCCCCGGTGTCGCCAAAGTGCCCGCCCCGACCCCCGACCCCCGACCCCCCTCCCGAAAATCCAACATGGCCGCGCGCACAGTAGCGCATCGGCCGCCCTGCTCCTATGATTTCTGTCGCATGTGCAATAACACATGCGACAGAAAACTGTTCCCCAGGCCCTGCCCGGTCACCCCAATTCCCCCCGGTGTCATACATACCTGTCCGGTCGCAGCGCTGATCCCCCGCGGCCCCCTCCTCCTTCACAGCAGACGCCGGCCGGTCACATGAGCAGAGCAGCTGACAGCCAGCACTGTGTTCAGAGAGCTGTGCTGGCTGCTCGGCAGTCTGCAGCTGTGACCCGGGGAGAGTGGGTGCAGATTTTTGGCACCCACTCTCCTCAAATGGAGGGTCTGCCCTCCTAGAAAATGGGGGATACGTTTCCTGAACGTGCCCCCATATTCTAGAAGGTCCAGAGGCGACGTGGGACATCCATATGGATTTCTGCGGACCCATTTTTTTTAATTAAATTGGAGAACAAGGGAATGATTTGGGGAGTGTTTTTTCTAATAAAACATTTTTTGTTGTCTTTCTTTGCTTTTGTTTACTGTCAATTAGTTATGTCGGGTGTCTGATAGACGCCGTGACATCACTAATTGCTGGGCTTGATGCCAGGTGACATTACACATCTGGTATCAACCCCATTTATTACCCCGTTAGCCAACGCACCAGGGCGCGGGATGAGTTGGGGCGAAGCGCCAGGATTGGCGCATCTAATGGATGCGCCACTTCTGGGGCGGCTGCGGCCTGCTATTTTTAGGCTGGGAAGAGTCCAATAACCATGGCTCTTCCCACCCTGAGAATACCAGACCCCAGCTGTCAGCTTCACCTTGGCTGGTGATCTAATTTGGGGGGACCCCACGTTATTTTTTTTTTTATTCTTTATTTATAAATAAAAAAAAAAAACATGGGGAGCCCTCCAAATTGATCACCAGCCAAGATGAAGCTGCCAGCTGTGGTTTGCAGGCTACAGCTGTCTGCTTTACCCTGACTGGCTATCAAAAATAGGGGGGACCCCACGCCATTTTTTTCATTTTTTTTTTTTTTTTTTTTTTATTGGATAAATACTAAGCTAGGCACCCTTTAGTGCCACATGAAAGGTACTAAAGGTGCCAGCTTAGAATATGCTGGCGGGGGTAGGACGTTCTATATATTTGACATCCCTTCATCCATTGACGCTTTTTAGGCTGTGTGTCCACAATCAGGGTTTGCAGCGTTATGGGCGCTGAGTGTTTTCCCTGCGTCCATAACGCTGCGTTGTGCAGTAGAAGCACAGTGGAAGGATTTTTGGAGATCCCATGCCCACTGTGCTTCTTTTCTCCGCAGCATAAACTGACCGGTAGCGTGGCTTCCCGAGCCTCAGCATGTCAATTTATGCTGCGGAGACGAGTGTTCTCTGCAGGTAGCATAGAGCTCCACAGCAGCCTGAACCCAAATCGTGGGCATGGGCAGCTGCAGGAAGACTGACATTGTGTACTAGACGCCGTGTCGCTGGATCATGGCCACATAGCCTTAGGCCCCTTTCACACGTCAGTGATTCTGGGACGTTTGTGCTTTTTTTTAAACGTACCAGGATCACTGACATACGCAGACCCATTATAATGAATGGGTCTGCTTACATATCAGTGATTTTTCACTGCACGTGTCTCCATGCGGCGTACCCGCGTGTGCGTGATTGCCGCACGGAGACATGTCCATTTTTTTCTGGCATCACTGATGTCCCACGGACCACGCAGTGGTGTGATCCGTGAAACACGTGCCAGAAAAAAACCTGCTTTTAAAATAAAAAACATTTTAACTCACCCGGCTCCAGTGATGTCCTCTGCAGCCCGTCCTCCCTGTTCCTTCTGTGCCGGCTCATTATTGTCGCGCATATTCATGATGCACGACACAGCCAACCCGGAACCAGCTGCTGCGGGGGTCAGCGCCGGCCGGATGCTGCACCGCGTGAGCGATCAGCACCATGGAGAGCGGGAGCGGGTGCAGGTGAGTTAATCTCTAAGTGCAATCACGGGCCACGGAGAACGGAGCCCGGATTGCACTTAGACAACCCACGTGTGCCGTGATTCACGGCACACGGAGGGACATGTGCATGTTTTACACGCCAGTGAAAAACGTCAGTGTTTTTCACTGACATGTGAAGCGGGCCTAAAAGTGAGAATATTGTTGCTACAGCAACATTTTGGGGGAAGTAGCTGTGGATTCAAAATGCTTAATATACTCCTGAATAAAATCCTTGATGGGTGCAGATTCCAAAATGGGGTCACTTGTGGGGGTTTTCTGACGTATAGGTACCTAAGGGGCTTGGTGCGCGAAGTTTATTTCAACTTTTCCAAAATTCAAATGGTGCTCCTTCCATTCCAAGCGCTCCCATTTATCCAAACAGAATGTGGAGAAGGAAATGACATCACAGGTTTTTTTTTCCAAAGGTCTGTGTTCAACCAACTTTATTATCACTGACAAGTCTTAAAAAACGCACCTAAAAAAACGCACCTAAAAAAACGCATGAAAAACGCATGAAAAACGCATGAAAAACGCATGAAAAATGCATGCGTTTTCGATGCGTTGTTTCTCAAAAAGCATTGTTTACAATTCTCCCCTCTGCCAGAGGGTGCGTTTTTTTCCGCGCGGAAAAAAAAGCAACGTGTGCACATACCCTAAGACCACCTATGTGCCATCAATCTTATTTTTTTAAACAAAAATCAGTGGATTATTATTGTTTTAATTTAGTTTTATTTTTTGTGGTTACAATTAGAACAGTCTCAGATGTAGTTTCTTGAACTTTGGCACCACTGTTTGAAAAATGTCTGCACTAGATAAGCTGTATAATGACACCACATTGTAATCTGATGGCTTTCCTGAAGAAAAAGTGAGGATCAATTTGAAGTACGTTGAAATAAACAACCTTTCATCCTCAGCCAGATGTTGAATATCTCATCATTCTCAGATCACCACATTGTTGTTCTGGTTCTGTTTGGACACCATTAAGCAAGAAGCACTACTAGCCAAACACCATGAAGGTCAAGGACCTCTCCAGACAACTCAGAGACAAGGTTGTTGAGAAGTACAAGTCACGGTTGGGTCAAAAAAAATAAAATAAATAATATCCCAATCTGATGATGGATGGGGATGCATGGGGTCATTATCGCCAAATTTTGGCCAACATACTCTTTCCCTCAGTAAGAGCATTGAAGATGGGTTATGGCTGGGTTTTCCAGCATGACAATAACCCGAAACACACAGCCAGGGAATCTAAGGAGTGGCTCAAAAAAGAAGCATTTCAAAAGGTCCTGGAGTGGCCTAGCTAGTCTCCATACCTTTACTAGAAAAAGGAAGCTCCGGCACACCACAAGAAAAACAAAACAAGATCCGGGATAGTGCACAAACGTTTTATTGAAACAAAGGAGTTTTTTTTCAAATAAGTCTGTCCCCAATGTTTCAGTCCCAGATGGACTTTTTCAACGATTAAATCAGACTGGTGACATAAATAAAGAACAAAAAGAACATATTACACAAAGCAAAACATGATCATAGTTACAAAATGACAATTATACAAAATATTACAAAAAAAGAAAGGAGATTACATCTCATACAGGGTTGAACAATGTCTTCAAGCATAACAAACAAGGGTTTGCATCTTTATCCCTGTGTATCAAATTAACATAACTTATCCCGAAGAAGTCCATGGGAAATACATGTATCAAATGATATGATAGAGGTGACAAGATACAAAATCATAAATAAAACGTACCTAAATGTCAAAATTAATGATTATGATGCACCAATAGGAACGACGTACAGACATCTATGAAAGGGGGGAGACTATACTCTAAAGGCCCCGTCACACACAGAGATAAATCTTTGGCAGATCTGTGGTTGCAGTGAAATCATGGACATATTGTTCCATTTGTACACAGCCACAAACCTGGCACCGATTGTCCACAATTTCACTGCAACCACAGATCTGCCAAAGATTTATCTTTGTGTGTGACAGGGCCTTTAGTCTAAATGAGAAAAACGAGAATTAGAGAGTCATACTAAAGCAGTCCTGTCAGTATGAGCATGACGCAAGATAGTAGAGCAAGCTGAATACCTGTCTATGCATGTATGAAGAGAGGTCTACGATCTTGTAAAATACTGGTACGGTAGTATATGATATCCATGGAATTTACATAATCTAGAAATATGCATAAGCACGTATGTTGTTACAATAAAAAGAGACTTTCTGTATAATTATACAAGTCAATGGTAAAGGCTGGTACCTTATGACATGAGAAGAACTGTACATAGAACCAGTGTCGCTGTGTGTTACACTTGTCAATCAATCCTTTATCAGGAGAACATATAAGGAACGTATTCAAGAAAAACCTTGTATTGAGAGGATAGAAGAGGAAGAGCAATATAAGAATATTGTAGCTATAACATAACCTTATGTAAATGGAGAAATATACTACCCTCTGACCAGGTATTACAGCCAAATTGCAAGTCAAAATATAGGATGTTCCCAAAGGGATGTCTGTGTATAAGAAGGAGGACTGTTAGATAAATGATATAGAATTAGATCAGAGTAATATGAAAGGTGAAATACCTTATGTTAGGTCAATGTTAGGACCAGTGCAAGGAGGAGACGTTATCTATAATCATAGGAGCAAGGTATTAGGTACTAACTAGCAAAATACAATATAATGTGTGCAAAGAGAGTTGCAGGAAAACCATACCTATGACAACATGCAGGATGAGGGTCCAGACTGGAGTGTGCGCTGGTGCTGTGATGGCCGTGTTATATATGCTGAAAACGCTGCACACCTACGCTCACTTCCTGGTTAGGACGTGGAGCGCAGCGTGACCCAGTGGAACGCATGCCTGAACTGCTTTAGTATGACTCTCTAATTCTCGTTTTTCTCATTTAGAATAAGAGTATAGTCCCCCCCCATTCATAGATGTCTGTACGTCGTTCCTATTGGTGCATCATAATCATTAATTTTGACATATAGGTACGTTTTATTTATGATTTTGTATCTTGTCACCTCTATCATATCAATTGATACGTGTATTTCCCATGGACTTCTTCGGGATAAGTCAAGTTAATTGATACAAAGGGATAAAGATGCAAACCCTTGTTTGTTATGCTTGAAGACATTGTTCAACCCTGTATGAGATGTAATCTCCTTTTTTGTAATATTTTGTATAATTGTCACTTTGTAACTATGATCATGTTTTGCTTTGTGTAATATTATGCTCTTTTTGTTCGTTATTTATGTCACCAGTCTGATTTAACCCCTTAGTGACGGAGCTAATTTTCACCTTAAAGGGAACCTGTCATCAGAAATTTTGCTTTAAACCTAAAAGTTTCCCCCTCTGCAGCTCCTGGGCTGCATTCTAGCAATGTTCCTGTACGTTTTGTGGCCCCTTTTAAACCAAATTAAATACTTTATAAACTTGTACCTTATAACTTGTACTTGCAAATCGTCCATGGGGGCGGGCTCTCTGCTGACCGTTGCTGTTCCTCCAGCAGATATACGCCGCCCCCCAACACTGAGTTTCATATCTCAGGACGCCGCCCCTGGGTGCCCGTGGTTCCGCGCATGCGCTGTGCGACTGTAGCGGTACTGTGCACTGTGTGCACGTGTGACCGCTGGTAACGTTTTGCGCAGGCACGAGGTTATGGGCGGCGCTGTGAGTGTCATCAGCAAGTGCTGCCCATAACCTCGTGACCGCACTTTCCCCTCTTCCTCCAGCGTTCTGCGCAAGCGCTTGCTGGCCAGATTACCCGATGTCACCTCTTTCCCATCTTGCCCTGCTGCAGGATAAGATGGGAAGGAGGTGATGTCGGGTCAATTGGCCGGCGAGCGCTTGCGCAGAACGATGGAGGCAGTGGGGGAAAGCGCGTCCACGAGATTATGGGCGGGCACTTGTGATGCAATCACAGCGCCGCCCATAATCTCGTGCTTGTGACACACGTCACCAGCGATCCTGGCGTGGGCGGCACCTCGGGCGCAGTAGGCGGTGTCCTGATGGATGAAATGGAGCGTGGGGGGACGGCGTCAATGTGCTGGAGGAACAGCAACGGTCACCAGAGAGCCCGCCCCCATGGAAGATTTACAAAATTTACATAGCAAAAGGTACAAGTTTATAAAGTATTTAATTTGGTTTAAAAGGGGCCACAAAAAGTACAGGAACCTTCCTAGAATGCAGCCCAGGAGCTGCAGAGGGGGAAACTTTTAGGTTTCAAGCTAAATTTCTGATGACAGGTTCCCTTTAATGACCAGACCAAATTTTGCAATTCTGACCAGTGTCACTTCATGAGGTTATAACTCTGGAACGCTTCAACGGATCCCGGTGATTCTGAGATTGTTTTTTCGTCACATATTGGACTTCATGTTAGTACCAAATTTAGGACAATATTTTTTGCATTTATTTATGAAAAAAAATTGAATTTTGGCAAAAATTTTGAAAATTTAGCAATTTTCAACTTTTGAATTTTTATACCGTTAAACCAGAGATTTCTGTGACACAAAATAGTTAATAAATAACATTTCCCACATGTCTACTTTACATCAGCACAATTTTGGAAACAACATTTTTTTTTGTTAGGAAGTTAGAAGGGTTCAAAGTTTATCAGCGATTTCTCATTTTTACATCAAAATTTACAAAACCATTTTTTTTTTTTTTTAGGGACCACATCATATTTGAAGTGACTTCGATAGGCCTAGATGACAGAAAATACCCAAAAGTGACACCATTCTAAAAACTGCACCCCCCCAAAGTACTCAAAACCACATTCAAGAAGTTTATTAACCCTTCAGGTGCTTCACATGAACAAAAGCAATGTGGAATGAAAAAAAGCAAAATTAAATTTTTCCTAAAAATGTTGCTCTAACCCAAATGTATTCACTTTTAGAATAAATAACACAACAAAATGGACCCCAAAACTTGTTCCCCACTTTCTTATGAACGCACCGATACCCCACATGTGGTCAGAAACCTCTGTTTGGACAAATGGGAGGGCTCGGAACAGAAGGAGCAATATTTGAATTTTGGAAAGCAAATTTGGCTGAAATAGATTGCGGGCACCATGTTGCATTTACAGGTCCGCTAAGGTACCTAAACAGAAGAAACCCCTCACAAGTGACGCCATTTTGGAAACTAGACCCCTCAAGGCTTCTATCTAGGGATATAGTGAGCATTTTGGATCCACAGGTACTTCATAGATTTTGTTAACGTTACGTTGTCATATTGAAAATTTTAATAATTTTCTCAAAAATGTTGCTTTAGCATCAATTTTCTCACTTTTTCAAGAGGTAATTCCAAAAATTTGACCTCAAGGTTTGTTACCCACTTTTTTATGAGCGCGGTGATACCTCACATGTGGTCTGAAACCTTTGTTTGGACAAATGGGAGGGCTTGGAAAAGAAGGAACAATATTTGAATTTTGGAAAGGAAATTTGGCTGAAAAAGATTGCGGGCGCCATGTCGCATTTGGAGGTCCCCTAAGGTACCTAAACAGCAGAAACCCCGCACAAGTGACCCCATTTTGGAAACTAGGACCCTCAAGGAATTTATCTAGATGTTTGGTGAGTACCCTGAACCCCCAGGTGCTTCACAGAATTTTATAACGGTGAGCCATGAAAATAAAAAAATACATTTTTACCACAAAATTGTTATTTCAACCAGGTAGCTTTTTTTTTTTTTTTTTACAAGAGTAAAAGTAAAAAATTTAGCATAAAATTTATTGTGCAATTTCTCCCGAGTTTGGCGATACCTTATATGTGGTGGAAATCAACTGTTTGGGCGCATGACAGGGCTCGGAAGGGAAGGAGCGCCATTTGACTGCACAATTGGCTGGAATCATTAGCGGACGCTTTGTTGCATTTGGAAAGCCCCTAAGGTGCCTAAACAGTGGAGGTCCCCCACAAGTGACCCCATTCTGGAAACAAGACACCTCAAGGCTTTTATCTAGGTGTATAGTGAGCAGTTTGAATCCAAGAGTACTTCACAGAATTTAATAAGCTTAGGTTGCCATATTGAAAATTTTCATTTTTTTCCCAAAAATGTTGCTTTAGCATCAAATTTCTTACTTTTTCAAGAGGCAACAACAAACCACGGACCCAACAGGTTGTTATCCAATGTCTTATGAGCACAGGGATACCCCACATGTGGCCAAAAACCTGTTTGGATAAATGGGAGGATTTGAAATGGAAGGAGCACCATTTGAATTCTGGAAAAGTTGAAATAAATTGCGGGCACCATGTCACATTTGCAGGGCCCCTTGGGTACCTATACAGCAGAAACCCCCCACAAGTGACCCCATTTTGGAAACTGGATTTTATTCAGAAGTATAGTGTTGTCCATGGGAGAACGCAGCTGCCCATGCCCAGAATTTGGGTGCAGGCTGCTGTGGATCTCTATGCTACCTGCAGAGCACACTCTTGTCTTCGCAGCATAAATTGACATGCTGATGCTCGGGAAGCTGCACCACAGGTCAGTGTATGCTGCGGAGAAGAGAAGCACAGTAGGCACGGGATTTCTAAAAATCCTTCCACTGTGCTTCTACTGCACAATGCAGCGTTATGGACGCAGGGAAACCACTGCGCCCAAAACGCTGCAAACCCCACCGAGGATGACTGGAGCTGCGGTCACACACCCCACCCCACCGAGGATGACTGGAGCTGCGGTCACACACCCCACCCCACCGAGGATGACTGGAGCTGCGGTCACACACCCCACCGAGGATGACTGGAGCTGCGGTCACACACCCCACCGAGGATGACTGGAGCTGCGGTCACACACCCCACCGAGGATGACTGGAGCTGCGGTCACACACCCCACCGAGGATGACTGGAGCTGCGGTCACACACCCCACCGAGGATGACTGGAGCTGCGGTCACACACCCCACCGAGGATGACTGGAGCTGCGGTCACACACCCCACCGAGGATGACTGGAGCTGCGGTCACACACCCCACCGAGGATGACTGGAGCTGCGGTCACACACACCGCACCCCACAGAGGATGCATGGAGCTGCGGTCACACACCCCACCCCACATAGGATGAATGGAGCTGCGGTCACACACCGCACCCCACATAGGATGAATGGAGCTGCGGTCACACACCGCACCCCACATAGGATGAATGGAGCTGCGGTCACACACCGCACCCCACATAGGATGAATGGAGCTGCGGTCACACACCGCACCCCACATAGGATGAATGGAGCTGCGGTCACACACCACACCCCACATAGGATGAATGGAGCTGCGGTCACACACCGCACCCCACATAGGATGAATGGAGCTGCGGTCACACACCGCACCCCACATAGGATGAATGGAGCTGCGGTCACACACCGCACCCCACATAGGATGAATGGAGCTGCGGTCACACACCGCACCCCACATAGGATGAATGGAGCTGCGGTCACACACCGCACCCCACATAGGATGAATGGAGCTGCGGTCACACACCGCACCCCACATAGGATGAATGGAGCTGCGGTCACACACCGCACCCCACATAGGATGAATGGAGCTGCGGTCACACACCGCACCCCACATAGGATGAATGGAGCTGCGGTCACACACCGCACCCCACATAGGATGAATGGAGCTGCGGTCACACATCCCACCCCACATAGGATGAATGGAGCTGCGGTCACACACCGCACCCCACATAGGATGAATGGAGCTGCGGTCACACACCGCACCCCACATAGGATGAATGGAGCTGCGGTCACACACCGCACCCCACATAGGATGAATGGAGCTGCGGTCACACACCGCACCCCACATAGGATGAATGGAGCTGCGGTCACACACCGCACCCCACATAGGATGAATGGAGCTGCGGTCACACACCGCACTTGCTGCTGCAAAAAGTTCCCCAATCTTCCGATCGGTGCGGTTTCCACTGATCAATAAATTATCACCAACTGAACCTGTGGATCGGTGATAACTTGTTTTCACCAAAGACCCCATTACTGCAAACAACTGTAATTGCACATCCCAGTTATGGTGCACAATATAGATGTGCAGGAGCCGCCTGTGTATACAGTCAAAGCAGCACAATAATGGGGATAACACTAATGGGTGTTTATATTTATCTGTAGGGTGGGCCCCTGGAGTCATTTCCCCCGGTGGGCCCCAGACACCCCAGTCCGCCCCTGTCAGGGCACATCACTGCATTGTATTTTATTGTTGTAATTTTTCTTGTTAAACCTGGAGAGAATAATTAGCAATAAGAAACTGACTTCAGCATTGAACTCAAGTGGAACAAAAAGTGATACAAAAAGGCCATATGGTACCACCACAAAAATGTGAACACTGACAAAGCTCCACTGACAAAAACGAGGCAGTGCAGCAGCCCAGGTAATAGAAGAACAGACAATGCGCAGAAATGATAGGGAGGACACGTGTCCGCGCTCAGCCTCTGCGCCGGGGCACATTGCTGCAGGAGAGCAGTGTGTACTGCTGCTAAACACACAACAAACCGGGGCCAGAAAGCCTGCCGCGGCCCCGCACTCACCGGTAATAAGCATCGCCCATAGGGAACCAATTGGCTGTGCAGAAATCCATTTCGGATTGATCTTGTTTGTCCAAAATCAACGAAAACCGGAAAACTCCGCAAAAGTCACATGATCACACAGCCGACCAATAAGCGTCCGCACAGCTGACAGTCACGTGTTTACGCCCATTCAATGTCTACATTGCTGCATAGACAGGCTGGGAAGGATATGACGTCAGTCACAGAGCAGCAGACGCTGGAGAAGACCCGAGCCTTCCGCTCCGTACGTAGGTGATGTGTGGATGTCACTTCCGCAGTCCACATCACGCGATATCATGTTTCTTCACATAAAGACGTCACCTTCGCTGTTTTGCCAGTTGAACAATACAGACTCGATCATGCCACGCACCTATCGCCTCGATGTCCTGTTAGGCTGGTTTCACACTTGCGTTCAGCGGAGTCCGTCACTATGGAGAATAGCGCAGTCCGTTAACGCACTGCGCTATTCTCCATAGACTTGTATTGACGACGCACTGTAACGCAAGTGTCTGCGTTGCATCCGCTGGACGAAGCAGCGTCGTTATTTTGACGCTGCGTCGGGCGGATGGAACACTGCATGTAACTTTTTCTGCGCTTGGCGGAGTGTCAAAAAAACGCAACCTGCAGGAATCTGTTGGCGTCCGTTGTTTTTATAATGGACGCCTATGGTGGTGGATTCCGTTAGAATGCGTCATTTGACGGATTCCGTTAACGCAGATGATTTTACACAACTGCGCATGCCCATATGTGTAAAGTCAAGGAAAAAAAACTACAACGGATTGCGTTATTTTGTATGATCTGTAGCATGCGTTGTGCCACTATATGCAACGCATCCGTTACATGCGTCACACAACGCAATGCTACGGATCCCGTCCAACGCAAGTGTGAAACTAGCCTTAAAAACCTACTGATCATGCAAAGGATGCGGTGTTTTCGCCGCATCCGTTGCATAGGTTTCACAGCCGGATTGAGCCACACTGCTCAAACCGAATGTGTGAAAATAGCCTTAGGCTGCTTTCACACATCCGGCTTGAGCTGTGCGGCACAATCCGGCTGTGCAAGGTATGCAACGGATGCGGTGAAAACACCGCATCCTTTGCTTAAGTTTTTCCCATGCGGCCCGTCCGGTTTTTGCCGCTTGCGGCATGCTACTGAGCATGCGCAGTGGCAAAAACCGCATGCAGCGGCCGGATGCGGTTTTTGCCGCATCCGGCCGCCATAGGCATAAATTGAAAAATGCGCCGCATCGGCTGAATGCGGCGCAATGCGTTTTTTTTTTGCCAGGCAATGTTCCATCCAGCCGCCGCATCGGCTAAATCTGCCGCATGCGGCAAAAAACAGATGGTACGCAAGGCCACGCGGCACTAATTAAAGTTATGCAGAAAAAACGCAACCGGCAGCAAACAAAAACGGTTGCGATTTTCCTGCAAAGTGCCGGATTGTGCCGCATTGCAGAAACCGGAGGTGTGAAAGCAGCCTTAGGCTACTTTCACACATCCGGTTTTTGCTCTGCGGCACAATACGGCTCTCTGCAGAAAAACCGCACCCGTTTTTTTTTGCCGCCGGTTGCGGGTTTTTTTGCATAGACATACATTAGTGTCGTATTGTGCTGCATGGGCTTGCGTTCGGTCCGGTTTGTTCCGCATGCGGCAGATTTAGCCGATGCCGCGGCCGGATGGAACGTTGCCTGCAACATTTTTTTCTCCGGCAAAAAAAAAACGCATTGCGCCGCATCCGCCCGCTGCGGCGCATTTTCAATGCATGCCTATGGACGCCGGATGCGGCGCGATGCGGAAAAACGCATCCGGCCGCCGCATGCGGTTTCTTCCACTGCGCATGCTCAGTAGCGTGCCGCAACCGGAAAAAAACGGACGGGCTGCATGTAAAAACTTATGCAAAGGATGCGGTGTTTTCGCCGCATCCGTTGCATAGGTTTCACAGCCGGATTGAGCCGCACTGCTCAAACCGGATGTGTGAAAGTAGCCTTACTTAGGCCCTGTGCGCACTGGAAAATTCCGCAGGTATTCAAAGATTACCGCACCCGTGGTAAAAAACCGCGGCAAACCGCACCAGAAAACCGCATGCGGTTTTACCGCGGCATTGTTCGCGGTTTTGCCGCGTGCGGGTTGGTATGTGCTTTATTGCATTCAATGCAATAAAGCACATTGAAGAAAAAAAAAGTCATTTCATTCTGAGATAGAGAAATAGACAGAAGAATAGATAGAAGAATAGATAGATAGACAGAGGGATAGATAGAGGGATAGATAGAGGGATAGACAGATAGATAGATAGAGGGATAGATAGAGGGATAGATAGATAGTCCCTGTGAGCACACTCTGCATTTCCCACGGTCGGCAGTGAGTTCACATTACCGGCCGTGGGAAATGACCGGTAATTACCTCTGCTGTCTCGCTGCGAGGCTGCATTCATTCAGCGCTGTGACAGTGTCAGTCGCGGCTGGATGTAAGCAGCGCAGGACCTGTGGATTACGCCGGAGCGGTGGATTACGTCGGAGCTTTGTTTCGGGAGGGGTTAATAAAGGATTTTTCTGTGTGTGTGTTTTTTCACTTTACTTACGGGTTGATCATGTCAGCTGTCACATAGACGCTGCCATGATCTAGCCTGGAGTTAATGGCGGTGATCCGCCACCATTAACTCCTTGTATTACCTTGACTGCCACTGCTAAACGGCAGCAAGAAGAGCCGGGGACACGCCGGTACTGCCGCATAATGCATGCGACAGTGCCGGGGCAGCTGCGGCTGATATTCTCGGCTGCGGGAGGGGGAGTGAGGCGGGGGACATTAACCCTGCCCCTCTCCCTCCCCAGCCTGAGAATACCGGGCCGCCGCTGTGTGCTTACCTCGGCTGGATGGTAAATATACAGCGGAGCCCACGTTCTTTGTTTTCTATATTTCCGCTTGCTTTCTATGTGTGTTCTATGTCTGTGATGTCTATGTGTGTGTGATGTGTGTGTGTTTACTCTCTGCTTTGCTTCCTCTTCCTGTAATGACATCACTTCCCTGCAAAACCGCAGACAGGCGATGTACATTACCGGAGGTAAACCGCGAAATACCGCAGGGAATAAAGCAGGAAAACGCAGTTAACCGCACAGAATTTGCTGCCTGCGTTACTCCCTGCGGGATTTCACGATTACATTACAGTCAATGGAGTGAAATCCCGCAGGGACGTGCGGAAAAGAATTGACATGCAATTGTTTTTGCTGCGGGAATCCCGCAGCAAAACATGCAGCTGTCAAAATCCGCATAGTGCGCACAGGATTTTTTTTCCCATAGGTTTTGCTGGTGATTCACTGAAGAGATGTTATGAACATTTTCTGCAGCGAAACATGCAGCAAAACCACAAAAAATCTGCGGCAAAATCCGGTAAGTGCGCACAGGGCCTTAGGCTGCTTTCACACATCCGTTTTTTGCTGTGCGGCACAATCCGGCTCTTTGCAGAAAAAACGCAACCGTTTTTTTTTTGCCGCCGGTTGCGCTTTTTTCCGCATAGACTTTCATTAGTGCCAGATTGTGCCGCATGGCCTTGCGTTCGGTCCGGTTTTTGCCGGATGCGGCATATTTAGCCCATGTGGCGGCCGGATGGAACGTTGCCTGGCACGTTTTTTTGTCTGAAAAAGAAAAACGCATTGCGCCGCATCCGGCCGATGCGGCGCTTTTTCCAATTCATGCCTATGGACGCCGGATGTGGCGCGATGCGGCAAAAAACGCATCCGGCCGCCGCATGCGTTTTTTTGCACTGCGCATGCTCAGTAGCGTGCCGCAACCGGCAAAAACCGTACGGGCCGCATGTAAAAATTTATGCAAAGGATGCGGTTTTTTCGCTGCATCCGTTGCATAGGTTTTAGAGTCGGATTTAGCCGCACTGCTAAAACCGGATGTGGATGTGTGGCTACTTTCACACATCTGGTTTGGCAGATAACAGAGAGCAATAGAATGAGGGTTTTCAAGCCGCGCCAATGACAACCAACATTAAGCTGTTAGATCAATGTTGCTTTTTATTCCAATTACAGGTCTACGCGTTTCGGAAGGCACCCCTTCCTTCTTCAGGACCAGATGGCAAGAGAACATCTGCTGTGACTCTGAGAGAACCGCTGCTGTGACTCTGGATTATCTACACACATGCTGGTATAGGAGTTGTGACTTTCACAACCCCTATAGGTGAGTAATATCTCCCCTTCTTTTCCTCCCAATGTTATTTGGGTAAGACCCTATTGCGCTTCTTTCCTCCACAGTTTTTTTTATCTTGACACATCTGGTTTGAGCAGTGCGGCTCAATCAGGCTGTGAAACCTATGCAACGGATGCGGCGAAAAAAACGCATCCTTTGCATAAGTTTTTACATGCGGCCCGTCCGTTTTTTTCCGGTTGCGGCACGCTACTGAGCATGCGCAGTGGAAGAAACCGCATGCGGCTGCCAGATGCGTTTTTTCCGCATCGCGCCGCATCCAGCGTACATAGGCATGCATTGAAAAATGCGGCGCGATGCGGTTTTTTTGCCGGAGCAAAAAACGTTGCAGGCAACGTTCCATCCGGCCGCGGCATCGTTTAAATCTGCCCCATGCGGCAAAAAACGGACCGAACGCAAGCCCATGCGGCACAATACGGCACTAATGTAAGTCTATGCAAAAAAAACCGCAACCGGCGGCAAAAAAACGGTTGCGGTTTTTCTGCAGAGCGCCGTATTGTGCCGCAGAGCATAAACCGGATGTGTGAAAGTAGCCTTAGATGGACAGGTTGTGCTCGATTGCTCTGAGTAAGCTGGTTTAGGCTACTTTCACACATCCGGTTTGAGCAGTGCGGCTCAATCCGGCTGTGAAACCTATGCAACGGATGCGGCGAAAACACCGCATCCTTTGCATAAGTTTTTACATGCGGCCCGTCTGTTTTTTTTCCGGTTGCGGCACGCTACTGAGCATGCGCAGTGGAAGAAACCGCATGCGGCGTCCGGATGCGTTTTTTCCGTATCGCGCCGCATCCGGCGTCCATAGGCATGCATTGAAAAATGCGCCGCAGCGGCCGGATGCGGCGCGATGCGTTTTTTTGCCGGAGCAAAAAACGTGCCAGGGAACGTTCCATCCGGCCGCGGCATCGGCTAAATCTGCCGCATGCGGCAAAAACCGGACCGAACGCAAGCCCATGCGGCACAATACGGCACTAATGTAAGTCTATGCAAAAAAAACGCAACCGGCGGCAAAAAAAAAACGGTTGCAGTTTTTCTGCAGAGCGCCGTATTGTGCCGCAGAGCAAAAAACGGATGTGTGAAAGTAGCCTTACCATAGAGCAGGCTAAAATGGAGTTGGTAGAAGGAGCTGATTTGATTTATTCATTCTTTTTGATTGGAGAAAGTGTTTTATGGGGATTTTAATGAATGTTCATAGACAGAGTGTATTCCCCCCCTTGTATATAGATCTCCAAATACTATAATGGCCCCCACATAGCCTTCCATATAGTATAAAGGGCCCCACATAACCCTTCATATATTAGAATGCAGCTACATAGTTCTCCATGTATTACAATGCATTTCCCCAAAGTCCTCCATATATTATAATTCACCCCATAGTTCTCCATATTTTATACTGCACCACATAGTCCTCCATGTTTTATAACGCACCCCTATAGTCCATGTGTAAGGTAGCCTCCATAGTCCTATATGTATTACAATGCAGCCCCATAAATCATCATATTGTATTATGCAGCCCCATACTCCTCCATGTATAATGCACCCCTATATTCCATGTATAAGGTGTCCTTCATTTTGTATTACACACCTCATACTCCTCCATATATAATGCACCCGTAGTTAATGTATAAGGTGTCCTTCATGTTTATTATGCAGTCTCATAGACATCCATGTATCATGCAGCCAGCACCCCCAGGCCTCCATGTATCATGCAGCCAGCCCCCCCCAGGGCCTCTATGTATCATGCAGCCAGCCCCCCCCGGGCCTCCATGTATTATGCAGCCAGCCCCCCCTATTGCCTCCATGTGTCATGCAGCCAGCCCCCCCAGGGCCTCCATGTGTCATGCAGCCAGCCCCCCTTACCTCTATGTATCATGCAGTCAGTCACCCCAGGGCCTCCATGTGTCATGCAGCCAGCCCCCCCAGGGCCTCCATGTGTCATGCAGCCAGCCCCCCTTACCTCTACGTGTCATGCAGCCAGTCCCCCCAGGGCCTCCATGTGTCATGCAGCCAGCCCCCCCTTACCTCTACGTGTCATGCAGCCAGTCCCCCTAGGGCCTCCATGTGTCATGCAGCCAGTCCCCCCCAGGGCCTCCATGTGTCATGCAGCCAGTCCCCCCCAGGGCCTCCATGTGTCATGCAGCCAGTCCCCCCCAGGGCCTCCATGTGTCATGCAGCCAGCCCCCCCTCTTACCCCTACGTGTCATGCAGCCAGCTGCTCCAGGGCCTCCATGTGTCATGCAGCCAGGTCTCCATGTGTCATGCAGCCAACTCCCCCCGGGCCTCCATGTGTCATGCAGCCAGTTCCCCCAGGCCTCCATGTGTCATGCAGCCAGCCCCCCCCGGGCCTCTACGTGTCATACAGCCAGCCGCCCCAGGGCCTCCATGTGTCATGCAGCCAGGCCCCTCCAGGCCTCCATGTGTCATGCAGCCAGCTAAATAAAAAAACAAGTACCTCTCTTCTCCTTCCGACCCCTGCGACCGCGGTAGTTACGCCCCTGCCCCCATATGTTACACACCCTGCTCCCCATACAGCCTGCACCTTCCATATCACACACACTACACCCCCATATGTCACACACCCTGCTCCCCATACAGCCTGCACCCCATATCACACACACTACACCCCCATATGTCACACACCCTGCCCCACATATCTCACTTTGCCTGTACCCCAACTTACCCCTCTCAAACACTCTGCAACCCTTCACATCCTTCTGTCACAGTCTGCACCCCTCATATGCCACTCACCCTGCAGCCCCCCTCCCTCTCATGTCCCCTCTTATTACCAGTCATGTGTCCAAATCTCATTCAGGAATCAGTATCTTCTGATGCTTTCTGCCCGGCAATCCTGTGTCTCCTCCCACACAGTCACATGGGCATGACATCATCGCAGGTCCTGGCATGATGGATTCCGTGTGCTGTGCAGGAGCACTTATGCTCTGCTGCAGCTCAGAAACGCCTGGTTGGCCTCTCCAGGTCAGGGGCCCCTATACTGACACTGGGCCCCCCTGACTCACAGGCCGGCCCCCTGACGGTTGCGTAGTCTGCCACTACACAGCGGCACTACACATAGTGGCCCGGCAGCCAGCTCTGCAGAGCGGCTGCCGGGCCCCTATAACCCTGCAGGCCCGGTCGCAGTGGTGACCTCTGCGACCGCGGTCGTTACGCCCCTGCCCACAGTGTAGATGAGTGCATCAGAGGGAGGACTCCTAACTAAGGATGGGCGAACCACCCGATGTTCGGTGTTCTGGGACTCTCATGAACGTTTTGTAAAGTTCGCGTTCGGGTTCAGATATAACGCGAACTTGGACTTTACAGTTATGTGATGGGGCTCGGCGGCTGTAAAATAAAGAATATAGTTAATGATAAACATTGTCACTATACTTACAGGTCCCGCGATGCATCCTGCACTCTGTCTCCTGCCGCTTCTCCTTCTGAGTACGATCATCGCTGTGCCACCTAGTAACCAAAGGACCCTCCGTGATGTCATAGCATGTGACCAGTCATGTGCGAATTTTGTATTTTCTCATTGGTAGACTGGTCACATGGCTATGACATCATGCTAGGTCCTGTCAGTGCATCTCGCCAGTACTCGCCCAAGCATCTCAGTACTCGGTATACTCGGTGAGTGCCATGTACCGACGAGATGCTTGTGCACATGCTCAGCTCCTCGTCCCTGCATGTTGGCGCTCTTTACAGAGTCAGCCCACATGCAGGGATTGGTTGCCATAGCCGGTGAATCGGGGCACCCGGAATCAGGTGATCGGAGATCACTGTTGCTATAGTAACCCGCCGGTGAGGTTACTATTGCAACGGTGGCAGCGGTGACATCACCGCTTACCAACCCACAGCTTCTGCTCACTCATTGAGTGATTACACAGCACAGGGGAGCAGAAGCGTTCTTTTTCCCCTGTGCTGTCTGATATAGCAGAGCTGCATGGGTTAAAGAAGACAGAAGACCAGGATCGTGGAGGGGTGAGCGGGAGTAATAAAGATGGAATCTCTAAGTGTGTCTGTGTATTTATTTCCAATAAAGTGTCTGTATATTTATTTCCAATAAAGTATTTTTTCTCTGTGTGGTGTCTTTTTATTAACCCTTTATTGGAGATTCTTAATGGCCAGGTCAAACTTGCCTGACATTAAGAATCTCTGCCTTAATACTAGCTGGTAAAACAAAGCTGGTATTAACCTCTTATTACCCAGCGTGCCACCCAGCACCAGGGCCGCTGAAGAGTTGGATACAGCGCTAGATACAGCGCTAGAAGATAGCGCTTCTATGAACGCGCCATTTTCTGGGGCGGCTGCGGACTGCAATTCGCAGCAGGGGGGGGCCAGAAAGCTTGGGCCAACCTGCGGTGCAGATTCCAATCCCCAGCTGCCTAGTTATACCTGGCTGGACACAAAAAGGGCGAAGCCCATGTTGTTTTTTTTAATTATTTCATGAAATTCATGAAATAATTAAAGGGCTTCCCTATATTTTTGGTTCCCAGCCGGGTACAAATAGGCAGCTGGGGGTTGGAGGCAGCCCGTACCTGCCTGCTGTACCTGGCTAGCATACAAAAATATGGCGAAGCCCACGTCATTTTTTTTCTTGTTTTTTGGCAAAAAAAAAAAGGCTTCCCTGGATTTTCCATTGCCAGTGACGGTAACACCAAGCAGTGGGGGTTAGCAGACAGTAGCTGCTTGGATTACCCTTAGCTAGCAATACAAAAAATGCAGCGGGGGCCCACGCATTTTTTTTAAATTTATTTAAATAACTAAAAAAAAGGGCTTCCCTGTATTTTGATTGCCTGACATCACAGTACTTTGAAAATAAATAAATCATTAATAAAAATGACATAGCGCTCCGCGGTATTTTTGATTCTCAGCGCAGATAAAGCAGCCGGCTAGGGGCTGCCAACCCCATCTGCCTGGCGTTACCTTGGCTGGCAATCAAAATACAGGGAAGCCCATTAATTTTTATTTTTTTAAAAAATAATTAAAAAAATATGTGGGCTCCCGCCGTATTTTGATCGGCAGTCAGGTAAAACAAGGCAGCCCGCAGCCGCCCCTGGAAATGGCGCACTGTTTCTTAGCGCCATTTCCAGATGCTTTACCCGGCTATTCCAGTGGCCCTGATGGTGGTGGCTCGCTGGGTAATAAAGGGGTTAGTACCAGCTTTGTATTCTCAGATGGTACTAAGCCCGAAATGTATGGTGTCATGCCAAATTAGACATCGCCATCATACATTTCTAGGAAACAGTAAAAAAAAAAACAACTGAGAAAAGTTTTTATTAGAAATAAAGCAAAAAAAATTTAGAGATTCCATCTTTCTTAAAAAAAAAAGTCCTTAGTCCGACGTAATCCTCAGGGAAAGCAAAGTCAACTCTGCTTCATCACTATGCACAGACACAGTCTATACACAATGAGAAGCAAAGAGCAAATAACTCTGCTTCATCTTGTGTACAGACAGTGTCTATGCACAGTGAGAAGCACAGAGAGCCATGTGAGGTCTGCTACATCGCTCTGGACAGAGCGATGAAGCAGACGCTGACAGTGAAGGGATGATTGCACGTGCATCTCACATTGCATCACCCCACTCAGCAGGAGCGCTTCAGCTGTGGAAATACATACAGCTGACCTGCTGCTGTCGGGAGACACTTCCATCACGGCGCACCAGGACCTTTGATGACGTCATACCCACGTAACTAGTCTGTAGCCAACGAGGTAATTCAACATTCACATGTAACTGGTCACATGAGTATGACGTAACGGTCACGGCAGGTCCTTTTAGCCAGAGGTGCTTACCGGGGGGAACAGCAATGATCGGACGGACGCGGAAGCAGAAGCGCTGGGAGGCAGAGTCTGCAGGACGCGTCGCGGGACCTATAAGTATAATCATAATTTTTTTTAATAACATGCCTGGACCCAAACTGTAACACAAACGTCCCAGAAAGCTCATGTTCAGGATCGTGTGTACGAACACCATGTGTTCGGTACGGACCCCAAACTTTGCAGTTCGGGTTCGCCCATCCCTATTCCTAACAGCCAATGTTCAGTGGAGGCTCGAATAGAGAGGGCAGCTCCATTTTTATAGGTGCCTTATGTGGTAGATCCACTCTCTAAGCTGCCGTTTGAGGTAATCACAGGAATGCTTTCCATTTAAATTTCAGCTGGTTTATTAACTTCTTAAACCAGCCAGCACAAAACAAAACAGCCTTACTGGCATAAAAGAAAGCAAAAGTACATAAACAGTCCATACACTGCGGGTTGCACTCTGCACACACAGAGCAACAGAGAGGAAAACTGCTCCATCCAAAACACAGAACCACAGAACAATGAGTGTGTCCAGAGGCCTGGCTTTTACCTCTTGGACCACACCTTGAGGTGGAGATATGGTGAACAGCCGTCCCACCCATCTCTTTAGTTGTTCACAAAAACCCGGCCCAGTTAAAAGCAATTTTACCCTCTCAGCACCTAGTATGCGGGAGCATTACATCCGGGTTCACATCACTGATTTTAGTAGTCTCAGCGACACATACCTCCCCTCTTGCACTTTACCAGTAATCATATCACACTTATTATTATACAATATATAAGTAATTAGGCCATTATTTTTAACATTTGTTAAACATTTTTTAAAGTTGACCGGTTAGAGGTCACATGTGACAACTGCCATTAGCATATTGTGGCTTCATGTAAGCAACAGAGCTGTGAAGGCGCATTGCACATATTGGAGCATAGAAGGAATCCAGGTGTTATTTGAATGAAAAAATGTGCCACTTCTACATTGTAAAATCAGAGAAAACTGGATATTTTCAGTGTTAAAAAACGTATGTGATCTCTTCCTACATGTTTTGTACTACAACATATTACTTAAAGGAAACCAAACATCAGGATTTTGGTATATAAGGTAAAGCCAGTGCAGTACTGGCAATATCAGGCACAGTGTGTACATACCATTAGTGGGCAGCTCGGATGTTTAGGCTGTGAAATCCATGTTTATGAAGTTTGAAAATTCATCTACTTTTTGATTGATGTGTGCACCAGCAGTCTTGAAATTGCCAAACTTTTGAAGCGTGATCACCGAACAATCAAGCGTTTCATGGCAAATAGCCAACAGGGTCACAAGAAGCATGTTGGGCAAAAAAGGCGCAAAATAATCAAAGGCAGAAAATCAAGCGTGAAGCTGCCAAGATGCCATTTGCCACCAGTTTGACCATATTTTAGAGCTGCAACATTACTGGAGTATCAAATGTGCATAACCCGCCCGGATATTATCTGGAGAGGTGCACACGTCAATCAAAAAGTCGATGAATTTTCAAACTTCATAAAAATGGATTTCACAGCCTAAACATCCGAGCTGCCCACTAATGGTATGTACAGCCTGTGCCTGATAGTGCCAGTACTGCACTTGCTTTACCTTTTATACCAAAATCCTGATGTTTGGTTCCCTTTAAGGCCCCTTTAAACACTGGACACACTGCAACATTGCTAGCGATATCACTGTAACGTCACCGGTTTTGTGACGTAATAGCGACCTCCCCAGCGACATTGCAGTGTGTGACACACATCAGCGACCTGGCCCCCGCTGTGAGGTCACTGATCACTACAAGTCGTTCAGGACTATTCTTTGGTCCTTTGTTTCTCACTGCGCAGCATTTATCGGTGTGTTTGACACCTTTACAACAACATCGTTAGTGACCCAGCCCATAGGCGTGCTAGCGTTCCCTTTCCAGCGAGGTCGTTCTGCAGGTCCGTATTGCTGCTGCGTCGTTGGCCAGATCTGCCTGTTTGAAAACTCACCAGCGACTATTAGAGACTTTCCAGCGATCCCGGCCAGGTCGAGATCGCTGGTGGGATCGCTAGAAAGTCTGTGTGTAAAGGGGCCTTTAGTCATACAGCCACATTCTGTATATTTACATTTGTCATTCTGCTTCTTTTTTGCCAGTTTTCTGAAGTTGTTGTAAAAACACACCAATTTTCATGTAATTTTTAAAGGGACATACTAAAAAGAATGAAGAAAAGGAATGAACAAAAAGAATGATCATAATAACTTCATGGCTCCAAATTATTGAGATAAATAATAGGTTTCTAGACATCATAGACATGGAATGAACATGGAATATATGTAGATAATAGGGAAATGTTGACATATACCACACAAACAAGTGTATATTTTATTCCCTGAGCTTCTTAGGTGGGGAATGAACATGAAATATATGTAGATAATAGAGAAATGTACACATATACCACACAAACAGGTGTATATTTCATTCCCTGTGTTAGATATGTGAGGAATAAACATGGAATATATGTATTTTTTCCCTGAGCTTCTTAGGTAGAGAATTATAATGGAATATATGTAGATAAAAGGTAAATAAACATACACTGTGTGCAGAATTATTAGGCAAATGAGTATTTTGATCACATGATAATTTTTACACATGTTGTCCTACTCCACGCTGTATAGGCTTGAGAGCCAACTACAAATTAAGTAAATCAGGTGATGTGCATCTCTGTAATGAGGAGGGGTGTAGTGTAATGACATCAGCACCCTATATAAGGTGTGCTTAATTATAAAACTTCCTTTCCTTTGGCAAAATGGGTCAGAAGAGAAATTTGACGGGCTCTGAAAAGTCCAAATTGTGAGATGTCTTGCAGAGGGATGCAGCAGTCTTGAAATTCTCAGACTTTTGAAGCGTGATCACCGAACAATCAAGCATTTCATGGCAATAGCCAACAGGGTTGCAAGAAGCATGTTGGGCAAAAAAGGCGCATAATAATTGCCCATGAATTGAGGAAAATCAAGCGTGAAGCTGCCAAGATGCCATTTGCCACCAGTTTGACCATATTTCAGAGCTCCAACATTACTGGAGTATCAAAAAGCACAAGGTGTGCCATACTCAGGGACATGGCCAAGGTAAGGAAGGCTGAAAAACGACCACCTTTGAACAAGAAACATAAGATAAAACGTCAAGACTGGGCCAAGAAATATCTTAAGACTGATTTTTCAAAGGTTTTATGGACTGATGAAATGAGAGTGACTCTTGATGAGCCAGATGGATGGGCCAGAGGCTGGATCATTAAAGGGCAGAGAGCTCCACTCTGACTCAGACGCCAGCAAGGTGGAGGTGGGGTACTGGTATGGGCTGGTATCATTAAAGATGAATTTGTGGGACCTTTTCTGGATGAGGATGGAGTTAAGTTCAACTCCCAGACCTACTGCCAATTTCTAAAAGACAACTTCTTCAAGCAGTGGTACAAGAAGAAGTCGGTATCGTTCAAGAAAAACATGATTTTCATGCAGGACAATGCTCCATCACATGAATCCAACTACTCCACAGTGTGGCTGGCCAGTAAAGGTCTAAAAGATGAAAAAATAATGACATGGCCCCCTTGTTCACCTGATCTAAAGCCCATAGAGAACCTGTGGTCCCTCATAAAATGTAAGATCTACAGGGAGGAAAAACATTACTCCTCTTGGAACAGTGTCTGGGAGGCTGTGGTGGTTGCTGCACGCAATGTTGATCGTAAACAGATCAAGCAACTGACAGAATCTATGGATGGTAGGCTGTTGATGTAATCATAAAGAAAGGTGGCTATATTGGTCACTAATTTTTTGGGGTTTTGTTTTTGCATGTCAGAAATGTTTATTTCTAAATTGTGTGCAATTATATTGGTTTACCTGGTGAAAATAAACAAGTGAGATGGGAATATATTTGGTTTTTATTAAGGTGCCTAATAGTTCTGCACAGTAATAGTTACCTGCACAAACAGATATCCTCCTACGATAGCCGAATCTAAAAAAAAAAACACTCCAACTTCTAAAAATATTAAGCTATTATTATTATTATTATTATTATAGCTTTGATATTTATGAATCTTTTGGGTTGATTGAGAACATAGGTGTTGATAAATAATAAAAAACACATGCTGCCGACCCGCTCTTGTTAGAAAAGAAAAAATGACGTGCGGTCCCACCCAGTTTTTATATCCAGCCAAGATAAAGCCAGCTGGGGGCTGATATTCTCAGCCCCCAGCCGCCAGGTATTGCTGCATCCATTTGATGTGACGATCCCGATGCTTTACCGGCTCTTCCCCTTGTGCTGGTGCGGTGGCAATCGGGGTAATAGCAGGGGTTAATAACAGCACACAGCTGCTGCTAAACCCTAGGTTAGTGATGACACAGGCATCTATGAGATACCTGCATCGAAAACCTGTAAGTGACAGTAAATAAGTACAAACAGCAAAAATCCTTTATTTGGAATAAAATACAAAAACACCCTCTTTCACCACTTTATTAACCCCAAATACCCAGGTCCGAAGTAATTCACAGAAGACCCCACGGATATTCAGCTCTGCTAGATCTTAATATCACAGCGAGCGGCCATAGAACAAGACCACTCGCTGAGCTCCAGAGAATGAATGAGCTGCGCAATGAGCGGTGACATCACTCAAGTCATTTGTGGTCACAGCTAGAGGTTCCCACGGTCCTTCACCTGTAATCGCAGGTTACATGACCTCAGGTGGAAGTCATTGAGTTCACAAACCTGCATCTCCTAGCAGAAAATCACATTTTTTTATTATTATTTTAAATAATTAAAAAAAATGAATAAGCTTCCTGTATCCTGTATTTTGATTGCCAGCCAAGCTAAAGCCAGGCTGATTGAAGTGGCAGCCCGTAGCTGTCCGCTGTATCTGCACTGAGAATCAAAAATACCGCGGAGCTGTATGTCACTTTTTTTAATTATTTATTTTTACACTACTATACGTGTGAGGGACATAATAGCCAATCACAGACACTGTCATGCAGAATGGGTTTCTGTGATTGGCTGCTGGAGTAACCTAGAATCTGCCAATACATTCTAGATGCTAAAATGTATGGACTGGTTTCAGGTTACTCCAGCATCCAATCACAGATGCCCACTCTGTGACAGCGTCTGTGAATGTCTGTTATTTTAACAGTAAAATAAAACAACAACACAGAGAAAAAATATTTTATGAGAAATAAAACAAGACATTTAGGTCTCCATTTTTATTACTCAAAAAAAAAACCCTTTGATGTAGTCCAAAGGTGGGCGGGCATCTTCAGCTCTGCTACATCTGACTCACATGACCTTCTATGACATCATAGCCATGTGACCAGTCTGGTGGGAATGTTGATACCTTGTGGATTACAGGACCTTCTGTGACGTCATAGCCATGTGACCAGTCTGTAACCCAATGTCTGGACAACATTCACATCAGACTGGTCACATGGCTATGATGTCATGGAAGTTCCTGTACCCCGGGGGCACAGCAATGATCGGACACGGAAGCAGACGCACCTGGAAGACAGAGTCTGCAGGTTATGTTTATTATTAACTATATTCTTTATTTTACAGCCCACCCCATCCCATAACTGTACATTTCAAGTTCGGTGTTCCGACGCAAGTTTGCTTTATCTCAGAACCCAAACACGATCTTTACAAAACGTTCGGGCGAGGCTCCCGAATGCGAAATCGGGGAGTTCGCACATCACTATTCCTGATGTGTTACAAAAATTCTGACTTCGGATTTGGAATCTGCTCTCCATTTAATATAGGACATATGGATTTTACCCAGTAGCAGATGATTTTTTGAGGATTTGATCTTTTATTATGGACATAATATAATTAGGCCTGTAGCCATTAATATAGGTAGCATTCCCTGCCCTATCTAGTGGGGGCGTGTGGCCTTTGTTCCTCTCTCTACAGGAGGCCTTCTTGTTAGACCAGGCTACAGACAGCCTGGAGGTCTCCACACTTTGAATTGAATGATATAGTTGTTTAAGGAGGTGGAGTATAATGTTATCTACCCAACAAGGTGTCTCACCCCTAAAAGCAGGAAAAAACGAAAATACACATTTTTGGTGGATGTTGTTGCTGTGTCTTGGAAGCATTCAGATCTGCCACTATTTGGGTTGTTGGGAATGTGGATCCTTTTCAATATGGTATTGTGCTGTCTTGCCACTCTTCTGTATTTGGAGAGTGGTTCTAAGGAACAGTCTTATTTTCCTTGATGCCGGATTACTGTGTAGAATCCCCTGATTTATTCCTTTCGCTGTTTCCTGTGTTACAGACTAATCATTACTTTTTGCCATCTACCTCTCTAGACAGACTTTCACAAAGTGAGATCGGTAAGTGCACACTATAACATAAATGTAAAAATGTTTACAAATACTTTGTACATACTTCGAGTTCATTCCCCACGTAACAAATACAAAGAATATAATACACAACTGTTTATATAGGATAAATGTTCATTCCGCGGTAATCTACATACATTCCTTGTTCATTGCCCACCAAAGAAGCCCAGACAATATAATATACACCTGTTTATTTGGGATATGTGTTCATGACCACTGAGGAAGGATTCTCCGGTCGTGATGGTTACTATACCCCCCAAACTTAACCTAAAAATAACACACCGACTGCATGGGACTTGGTTAAACAAATTGGCCACAGCAGCCTTTATTACCTATTATTAACATACTAACCCAAAGGGGGCGCCGTCCAACGGGCGACCCCAAACACACAATAATAGGTAACACATAATAATAATAAACGGTACATGAAACCCTATGTAGGCCCGGTCCAGAAACCCTTTCCTACACCAATATCCCTGGCCGCAACACTCCGACCCAGAGATGAGGTATTAATCACCCCACGGATTAATACCCCCCAAACTTTGCAGAACCCCGTGCCTGCAATTTCCCGGAACCCAGAGACACCATACCAAGACAGTGCCTCTCGGTCCAGCTACCAAACCCTTCCAACCGCTTCTGGACCAGACCTACCCCCGCCACAGGACAGGACACGTGACACCTTACGTGGCCTGGACCCGCCACACACCCAAGGCTTGCTCCACACCATCCCGCAAACCCAGGGCCCATAAATCAGAACCAATGTCATTAAGATGGACCCCATCACCCCTCCGAAACTGCCACTTCGGCGATTCCAGGTCCACATGCCTCACCACCAAACCGCCGTTTCTCCGCACGAAACGCGCAACCACCCTGTTCACTTGTGCCCGGGCGCGATTAATCTTCTCAACCGACCGAGCCCCCCTCCACCATAATCTGGCCACAATATCCGACCACACCACTATCAAGCCCGGATACCTTGCCCATAAACGCAGTAGGTCGATCTTAATGTCCCTAATGAGATCACGGGATGCCCGCGAACCCAGGTCATTCCCCCCCACGTGTAAAACCAACACGTTCAGAGGTCTGTCCATCCTGCAATAATATTCAAATTCCGGCACGACCCTGCTCCATTCCATGCCACGCACTCCAATCCATTTGACCGATGCCAACGATCTGTCCACACCCAACTGCCGACCATTCGGGCGAGCGTTGGCCCGACGGGCCCCCCAGAAAACGAACGAGTGCCTCAGGATCCAGATCAGATACACTCCTACAATAAAGGAAACAATTTTAACAAAACAACACCAGCATTCCAGATTGCAACAAAGAACAACAAAACCCAACGGCAGAACAAACAAAAACTCCAACCAGAGCCCTCAATGAGATAATAACTGTGGGCGCACATAACCACGAAAACGAGAGGACTCCCACCGACCAATCCGTCTCACCATGTCATCTCCAAGGCCCCAACGAGAAGCCTCAGTAGCCGCCCCAATCCTGAACGAATGGGACCCGTAATCCTCTGGGCGCTCACCCGCCCAGTGCAGGCAACTCCTCAGCACTGCTACAAACTGGTAACGAGACAACCAAGCCCCGTCCTCGTGACGTAGCAGCGGGCCCGGAAGACCGCCCCGCAGACCACAAAACTTACTCACCAACTGCACCGGGCACAAGCCATCCCCTTGCACCGCATACAACACTACTAACCTGCCTCGACCCATCTGGTCCGTCTTGGACCGCCGAAGCCGACACTCCACTCTCTGTCCCACTACCGACACATCCTCGAATAGCAAACCACCCCCACGAACACTTGACGGGCTCACCAATTCTCCTATCCGAAAAGCCCCGAAAAAAGCTAACACAAAAGCCGTTTCAAACAACACCGTCTCATACGCTGAGACACAAATTCCCTGCAAACCATCCACCAAACGCCGTAACAAGCCCAACGAAATGGGCCGCCTAGTGTCCCGCACCTTCACCCCTTTCCGAAAACCTTTCAATGCCTGCCTTACCCGAAAGTCCCGTGAAACGTCCTGCTCACCCCTAACCTTTAACCAAAAGGCCACGGCCGCCACCCTAATCGCCACAGCCGACGCTGACCTCCCATCCCTAAAATCCTCACTCACCAATGCCAAGAGCGCCAATAAATAATCCACTCGCCCGTTACCAAACATCTCACCCAGCACTGCCTGCCACTCAACCCACACTTTAGCATAACGGCACCAAGTCACCTCGGTCACCAAATTCCTAATCAAACCCGCAATCACTGCCTCACCAGGCTCCACAAGTCCTCTGGGCACACCGCTCCGATCTCGTCTGCCCCCGGCAGTAACTCCCGAAACCTGTGGAACTGAAAACGAGATAAAGCGTCAGCCACCCCGTTATCAACCCCCGGCACATGTTTTGCAACCACATGAATATTCCACAGCAAACACTTGAGCACCAAATGCCGCAAATATGCCACTACCGGTCCAGATTTCGCTGACAAGCTGTTTATTGCATGTACAACTGCCTGATTATCGCAATGAAAGCACACTTTACGTCCCGAAAATTGCGACCCCCACAACTCCACCGCCACCACAATTGGAAACAACTCTAGCAGGGCCAGATTTTTTACCAGGCCACCCTGTCGCCAATCCTCGGGCCATCTTCCCACACACCAATGACCCTAAAAAATGGCGCCGAAACCCGCCGACCCGGCCGCATCCGTATACAGTTCCAGAGCATCATTGGGCACCACCTTCTTCAACCACAAAGTGCGGCCGTTAAAATGCCGCAAGAAGACGTCCCAAACCAACAAATCTGCCTTGATCTCCCGCGTGACCCGCACAAAATGCGCCGAGGACCGTACGCCTGCCGTAGCTGTCGTTAACCTCCTGGCGAAAACACGCCCCATCGGCATAATCCTGCATGCAAAATTCAGCTTTCCAAGCAAAGACTGTACCACCTTAAGCCGCACTTTTTTTTTTTTTTTGCTGCCAGCATTGCTGCAACCGCACTCCGCAAATCCACAATCTTGTCCTCTGGCAACCTACATTCCATGGCCAGCGAGTCGATTTCAATCCCCAGGAACCGCATAACCGGCGCCGGCCCCTCCATTTTTTTCCGCGCCAAAGGGATCCCGAAACGATCCGCCACTCTCTGCAAGGCGAACAACAAACCAGCGCAAACCATGGAACCCGCCGGACCAACACACAGAAAATCATCCAAATAATGAATAATGGATGACAAGCCAGACACGTCCCGCACCACCCACTCAACAAAGGAGCTAAAAGCCTCAAAATATGAACAAGAAATCGAACAGCCCATGGGCAAACAACGATCAACATAAAACTTCCCGTTCCACCAGCAACCCAGAAGGTGCTGACTCTCCGGATGCACCGGCAACAAACGAAACGCCGATTCTACATCCGCCTTTGCCATCAATGCACCGCGTCCTGCCGCCCGTACCAAGTCCAGCGCTTTGTCGAACGAGACGTAGTACACCGCCGACAATTCCGGCGCAATGCCGTCATTCACAGACGACCCCTCCGGAAATGAAAGATGATGAATGAGCCGAAATTTATTCGGCTCCTTCTTTGGCACCACCCCCAGCGGGGACACCACCAAATTACTGCACGGAGGGCTCTCAAATGGGCCCCCCATCCTGCCCAGCTCAACCTCTTTACCCAACTTCTCACCCACAACCATAGGATTGTCCCTTGCCGACCGTAAGTTACGACAAACCGGAGGCAATGCCTCAACCGCCGACGGAATCCGAAAACCGTACAAAAAACCAAACTGCAAAAGCGACGCCGCTGCCCTGTCCGGATACCTACTTAAAAATGGCGCCATCGCCTCTATTTTCACCGGCGTCCTCCCTTTTACCAGACCCGTCCCCGGCCTTGCCTCTCCCTTTCTTAAAACATTTGGACAAACAATGTCCCCCCCCCCCCCGCAGCCGGAGCACTCATGCTTGAACCTACACGCTGCACCAAATTTGCACTGGCCTTCGTTAAATTGCCAGCACAATCCCTTTTTCTGGATCCCCGAAGGCCCGGCTCCCGTGCCCCCGGCACCGCCACGAAAGGGCTGGCTCGGGGCCGCCATTAAGCGCATCCATAAGGTAATGTCCTCATGATCCCACCGCATGCCGGGCCGCAACGCCTTCCGCTGCCTAAACTGCTCATCATACCGCAGCCATGCCAAGCCCCCGTACGTGCGATACGCCTCCCCGATTGCATCCATATAGCCGAATAGAGCCGAGCAGTGCTCCGGCTCCTTTTCCCCTACCACGCTAGCCAAAATGGCGAACGCCTGCAACCAATTGGAAAAGGAACGAGGAATGAGCCTATAACGGCGTTTTTCTTCCTCTTTTTCCTTCTTGGAATCGCTCGGCTTCACCTTGTCTAGGTTAAATTTTTCCAGGGGTAGCAGGGAAAATATCTCCACATACTCCCCTTTCCAAATTTTTCCCTCACCTCTTTTTTGAGGTGCGCCCCTAGCGGTCCCTCAAAGCACACATACACCTCGCTCTTAGCCCTATCATCCAGCCGCACCACCTCATCCTCCTTTTCCTTCTCCTTGTCTCCCGCCTTATCGCCTGCAGGCTCCACTACTCCACTACCTACACCCGCCCCCACCGGCGCCTTCTCGCCGCTAGCCGCCGCTGCGCCATCCACCGCCGACCCCGTCCAGGCCGCCGCCGGCGCTCGCGCTAAACCCTGCAAAAGCCCCAGCAACTGGCTAAGCAAAGCTGACCCCTCTGGCGCTACCGTGCCCGCAGCCACCTCCCCAGCACCAGCACCCCGCGCCGCAAGCAATGCCGAATCCACGGCTAGCTCACCCGACCGTGACGCGGAGATTGAATTCGATACCGCGATGTCGTCCACCATCGGCTCCTCTAATTCATCCCCCGACCTGAGGGCTCCTTCTTCCTCCTCACTGTAGCCGTCCTCCACCGTCCCAGCTCCAGAGGACACAGCCGATGTGTCCCCTCCACCACAGCCACCCTCCTGGGCAGCCGCGTGGGCACTGGCGGTGGGCGTCCTCTGCTTTCTGTGCGGCGACAGCCCACAAGACCGTCCTGTCCCCTGGGCCGCCGCCGACCGAGTCCTCTTCCTGGAGGAGCCTCTCCCCGAGCTCAGGGGGCTCCCCACCGCCGGTTCCTGCCCTCCAGGGCCTCCGACCGAGACCTCCCGCTGGGTCCTCCCCCTCCCGAGGGAGACCGCGGCCGCCGGGCGCAGTGCAGATGACCTGAGGGACCTGGCGGTCCCTGCGGGGCTCCCGCCGTCCCTCCTGCCCTCCGCAGCCGTACAGGTATCCGGGTGACGCCTGCCCACACCGGCCCCCCTGCTGGCTGCCTGCGCCCGGCCCCCCCATCGTCCTCGGGGGGTACTGCTGGCCTCAATCACAATCCGGGCACGCTCCTGTCCAGAAGCAGCCGCCGGGACGTGCCCCACCGCCGGGGGCCCGGCGTCCAGAGCAGGCCCCAGGCTGGACACGCCCCCTCTCCATGCCTCCGGTCCTCGCTGGGCACTGCCCGGTTCCCGGGCTGCCGCCGGCCTGTCAAATCTAGCCCGAGGCCTGGGACCGGAAGTAGGCCCCAGGCCGGGCCCGCCTCCTTCCAGGCCACCGCTGGCCTCATTCCATCGCCGGGCTCGCTCCCGGCCGGGAGACGCCGCTGGGCTCTGCACTCCAGCCCGAGGCCTGACATCAGAAGAAGGCCCCGGGCTGGCCACGCCCCTTTCTCGGCCGCCGCGGCCTCGCCGGAGATTCCTCTCCTGCCGCCGCCCGCCCCGAAGGGTCCCGAGGGGGGCTCTCGCTGGGCCTCCTCGCCCCCCCTGCACCCGGAGAGTACCTGAGCGGGGGCCTTGAACGCTGCCCGCGGCTGGAGGGGGAGCGAGGGGCAGGTGCCGACGGGGAAACCCAGGCAGCCCTGACGTGGGACTGCACTGCCTGGGCCCCGTGCACCGCCATCGCCGCTCTGATCAGCCTGTTCAACTCCTGGAGGTCCGCCATGCTGGTTCCTAGGTCCTGATCCTGGGTCTCCAATCTGTCGCCGTCCGGAATCCAAAAGGGGAGGTAAGACCCTCCTTCATCACTTTTATACTCCCCCCCCCCCTCCCTACAGGGATCCTTTTCTCCACCAATCCCCTATATCTTCCCATAATGCCCCTCATTATAACTTTATTAACCCCTCACTCCCTCCCTTCCCTCTGGTCATGTCGCCCCTCCCCCCTATGGGGTCCATGGCTTTCTTTTCAGTTATCTACATATGATCCTTGTTCATTCCCCATATAAGAAGCACATGGAATATAATATATACCTGTTTATATGGAATATATTTTAATTTTCCTGTAATCTACATATATTCCATTTTAATTCTCCACCTTAGGCCTCTTTCACACGTCCCTGAAAAACACACACGTTTTTCACGGATGTGTCAGAGGTGCGTTTTGCCCTCGGTGTGCCATGTGTATGGCAAACATGTGTTCTCCGTGTGTTATCCGTGATAACACACGGAGAACGGGAACTTTCTACTCACCTGTCCCTGGCTTTGCTGGCCATGATGCTGATCTTCGGTCTCCGGTCCTGTTGACTCCCCGCTGCTGCTGCTTCTGGCCGCAGTGAAGTGAATATTTAATGAGCATAATGAGCAGCGGTCGGCAGCAAGTGACAGCAGCGGCAGAGACTGCAGGGCAGGAGAAGGTGAGTAAAGGGTTTTTTTTTCTCACAGACACGTCTTTTCTCCGGTGCGTGTCACACGGAACACATCCGTGTGGTCCGTTAGCATTACGTGTGACACGTTTGCGTTCTGTGTGACACCCATGATGCCGGAGAAAAACGGACATGTCAGCGTGAGAAACACACGGACACATGTAAGTACGGAATGGACACACGTTCCGTGCGCAAATACTTACGTGTGTCCAAAACCATAGGAATACATAGGTCTACGTGTGTACGTGTCTCCGGTACGTGAGAAAACTGCCAAACACGTACCGAGGGACGTACATGTGAAAGAGGCCTAAGAAGCACAGAGAATATAAAATACACCTCTTTCTAAGGGATATACAGTGCTGGCCAAAAGTATTGACACCCCTGCAATCCTGTCAGATAATGCTCAGTTTCTTCTTGAAAATGATTGCAATCACAAATTCTTTGGTATTATTATCTTCATTTATTTTGCTTGCAATGAAAAAACACAAAAGAGAATGAAACAAAAATCAAATCATTGATCATTTCACACAGAACTCCAAAAATGGGCCAGACAAAAGTATTGGCACCCTTAAGGCCGCTTTACACGCTGCGACATCGCTCAAGCGATCTCGTTGGGGTCACGGAATTTGTGACGCACATCTGGATGCTTTAGCGATGCCGTTGCGTGTGACACCTATGAGCTATTTTGAATCGTCGCAAAAACGTTCAAAATCGCTCATCGGTGACATGCCCCCCTAATCTCGATTATCGCTGCTGCTGCAGCTAGCGATGTAGTTCCTCGTTGCTGCTATGTCGCTATGTGTGACGCCACAGGAACGAGGAACCTCACCTTACCTGCGGCCGCCCGCAATGAGGAAAGAAGGAGGTGGGCGGGATGTTACGTCCCGCTCATCTCTGACCCTCAGCTTCTATTGGACGGCGGTTCAGTGACGCTGCTGTGATGCTGAACGAACCGCCCCCTTAGAAAGGAGGCGGCTCGCCGGTCACAGCGACGCCGTAGGGCAGGTAAATAGTGTGACGGGTCCACGCGATGTTGTGCGCCACGGGCAACGATTTTCCCGTGTCTCACAACCTATGGGGGTGGGTACGCACGCTAGCAATATCGGTTACGACATCGCAGCGTGTAAAGCGGCTTTTAGCCTAAGGGCGGTTTTGCATGTTGCGACATTGCACGTGCGATGTCGATGGGGTCAAATCGAAAGTGACGCACATCCGGCGTCGCAGTCGATATCGCAACGTGTAAAACCTTTTTAATACGATGAACGAGCGCAAAAGCGTCGTTATCGTATCATCGCTGCAGCCTCCGACATTTCCATAATGCCGGTGCAGCGACAGGTGCGATGTTGTTCCTCGCTCCTGCGGCAGCACACATCGCTGTGTGTGAAGCCGCAGGAGCGAGGAACTTCACCTTACCTGCCGCCGGCTGCAATGAGAAGGACGGAGGTGGGCGGGATGTTTACATCCTGCTCATCTCCGCACCTCCACTTCAATTGGCCGCCTGCCGTGTGACGTCGCTGTGACGCCGCACGACCCGCCCCCTTAGGAAGGAGGCGGGTCGCCGGCCAGAGGGACGTCGCACGGCAGGTATGTGCGTGTGAAACTGCCGTAGCGATAATCGCTACGGCAGCTTTCACTATATATTGCACGTGCGACGGGGGCGGGACTATCGCTGCAGCATCGGTAACACATTGTTACCGATGTCGCAGCGTGCAAAGCCCGCCTAATACTTGGTTGTACAACCTTTAGCCAAAATAACTGTGAACAACCGCTTCCAGTAACCATCAATGAGTTTCTTACAATGCTCTGCTGGAATTTTAGACCATTCTTCTTTGGCAAACTGCTCCATGTCCCTGAGATTTGAAGGGTGCCTTCTTCAAACTGCCATTTTGAGATCTCTTCACAGGTGTTCTATGGGATTCAGATCTGGACTCATTGCTGGCCACTTTAGTAGTCTCCAGTGCTTTCTATCAAACCATTTTCTAGTGCTTTTTGAATGTGTTTTGGGGTCATTGTCCTGCTGGAAAACCCATGACCTCTGAGGAAGACCCAGCTTTCTCACACTGGGCCCTACATTATGCAGCAAAATTTGTTGGTACTCTTCAGACTTCATAATGCCATGCACACGGTCAAGCAGTCCAGTGCCAGAGGCAGCAAAGCAACCCCAAAACATCATGGAACCTCCATGTTGTGTTGTGATTACGCCACCCGCTGGTTTTCTCATTTCAAATCCTTTTTAACCTTTTTATCTTTTGTAAGCTTTGACTTGAATAAACTTTCATAATTTTCCTAAGCCCTGTGTACAGTTTTTTCTTTCTCATTCGAAACTATATCTGTATATGGCTTTTTCCATGTACACATTATGGCACGGGTTCTTTTCCCGTTTATGTTGGTTGTTCTAACCCTATCCGAATGTAGAGTGTGCAGATTGCATACGAGTGGTCACATGACCATTCATTCTGACTGTCGACAACTGTGTCTGCTGCATGTGATGTAAGGATTCACATATCTACACTGTGTAGCAGCAAGCAAGAAATAGTGCGATAATAATAATAATCATCATCATCTACAATAAAATATAGTTACTGCAGATTTTTGTGAAAAATCTTGACCACTATTTTTTCCTTGGGCTACATGATATTTTGGTCATGCTGTCATACATCACAGCATGCCTATGTCACTACTAGCATGATGCAGGTCTGTGAGGTGGCTTTCATTTCCGCACTGTCTCGTTCACCGTCTGTCTCGTTCACCGTCTGTCTCTGTCTGTCTCTAGCTTTCCGTCTCTTTTCTTTCCCTGTCTGTCTCTCTCTATCCGTCTCCCCACTGACATCTTATTACCTCTTATACTAACACTGTCCTTTGTTACTATAGTAACCAATCACAGCTGAGATTAATAAACTGTAGTTCCAGGCTCCATTCACTTTAATGGAGTCATGTTTTTTGGAGAGTAATTGTAAAGCGCAGGGTTAAATTTTCCTGTGAAACCGTAGTCTACGACGTTCCCTGGGTCACATGGGTCATCTGTGCAAAAAAACGTTATTGTAAATGAGATAGTGCGGATTCCTTTAGCGGACTGACACACACACACACACACACACACACAAACACACACAGCTTTATATATTAGATTATATATATATATATATATATATATATATATATATATATATATATATATAATATTTATTTAAAATTGAAAGATATATACAGTTGTGTACCGCTCATGGCGGCAGACCACGTTGCTACTAAGGGACCTGTGAGTCAGGGGGCCAGTTCCAGGGCCTGCACTGGACCCTCCTCCGTCCTGTATTGCACGTTAAACTGAACGATAAATGCCAATATAATTGAAAGCAATGATCTGACGGCTCCCTCCTCCATTATTCTCCCTGTGCTTATGAGCTTTGATGTCTCAGTGCAGAGGGCACAATGATGTCACTTCAACGCACCCTCTGCAGACCAGTGCCGAACATTCAGGACACCTGCTGCGACGATTGGAGCAGCGGGAGAATGGGGAGAGATGAGTAATTTTTTTAATCATTAGGTGGGGCATTATACTGTTTTGATCTGTGTAGGGGCCAAAATATAGTTTGCTGGGCTGTATGAGGGGGACATTATAGTATTTGGATGTCTATGTGAAGCGCATTATACTGTGTGTGAGCCATTATAAAATGTGGTGGGTTGTGTCGGGGCTATCATACTGTGTTGATGAAACTGTACTTTGTGGGTTGTTGAAAATGGAGGTTCATGAAACTTTGCGTCATCTTTTCAGAGTAGCTACTGAAAAAACTCGTTCTATCAGTCAGCGTAGGGGTAAACAGCCCTCTTTTCAGAGTATCAGAGGCTATTGTTGGGCAGAACCATGCCCTGGATTCCGGATGTGTGATCAGGATCAGGCACTTGTGAAATTAAAAATGAATAGTAAAGTAAAAAAAAAAAAAGAAGAAAGCGCTTCATACTGACCGAGGCTCCGTTGCAGCTGTACACTGCTCCCGTGGCTTCTCCTTCACTTGCTGGGCCGCTAATTACTGCTCATTCATATGCACTGCTTTCCCTGTCCTCCGGCTGTCCTGTCTCCTGTGATTGGTTGCAGTCAGACGCACCCTTAGCGTATGTGACAGCATCTGCCTACAACCAATCACGGGCGCCAAGACGGTTGATGAGCGGGAAAGCAATTCAACTCTGCGGATCATTATTGTGGTATAAAACGCATACAATTTTTCACTGTGTTTTTCTCCCATATTATGACACCAAGAACAGAAAAAGCATATGGCTACAGTATGCAGCCCCCAGCCGTGCGCTTATCTTGGCTGTGTATCCAAATAAGAGGAACTGCATGCGGCTTTTTTCTTGATTTACAAAAATAATTTAAAAATAAACGAAATTCATTCCCCCCGAAATTTGGTACCCAGGCATGATAAACCACAAAAGCTGGGGGCTGGTATTGTCAGGCTGGGGAGACCCCTATTTATTGAGCCGCCCCGTGCCTAAAAATAGCAGCCTGCAGCCACTCAGGATTGTCACATCCATTAGATGTGACAATCCCAGCACTTTACCTGGCTCTTCCTGGTTGCTCTGGGGCGGTGGCAATCAGGCTAATATGAAGTTAATCACAGCCCACAGCTGCCTCTAAGCCAGATATTAATCGTCAGGGTCTATGAGACACCCCCCCCTTAGTAATCTGTAAGTGACAGTAAATAAACACATACACCAAGAAAAAACTGTTTTTTGCAATTAAATACATCACCCTCATAAGCCTCTTGATTAGGCTACATTCACAGGACTGCCCCATTTTTGTGGTCTGCAAAAAAATGGTCATGTTTTTTCACGGATGCAACTGTGTGGCATCCGTTCCGTTCTGTATTTGGTCCGTGTGTCATCTGCGTACCTTCCTATTTTTTTCATACTTCAAAAAAAAGGAAGCAGCTAGATAGATAGAGGGATAGAGAGAGACAGATAGCTAGAGGGATAAATAGAGGGATGGATGAATGAATCAAGGGATAGATAGAGGGATAGATAATAGATGAGAAAGACCAATATAATGTCCTACCCCCCCCCATATTCTAAGCTGGCACCCTTTAGTGCCTTTCATGTGGCACTAAAGGGTGCTTAGCCTTGTATTTAGCCAATAAATAAATAATTAAAAAAAAATCGACGTGAGGTCCCCCCTATCGTTTGTAGCCAGCTAGGGTAAAGCAGACAGCTGCAGCCTGCAGACCACAGCTGGCAGCTTCACCTTGACTGGTAATCCAAAACAGAGGGCACCCCACGCTATTTAAAATTAAATAAATAATTTAAAACAAAAAACGGGTCCCCCCCAAATTGCATCACCAGCCAAGGTAAAGCGGACAGCTGTGGTCTGGTATTCTCAGACTAGGGAGGTCCACCGTTATTGGACACTCTCCAGCCTAAAAATAGCAGGCTACAGCTGCCCCAGAAGTGGCGCATCCATTGGATGTGCCAATCCTGGCGCTTTGCCCCAACTCATCCCGTTGCCCTTGTGCGTTGGCAAACGGGGTAATATATGGGGTTGATGCCAGATGTGTAATGTCACCTGGCATCAAGCCCTGGGGTTGGTGAGGTCAGGCGTCTATCAGATACCCGACATCACCAACCCAGTCAGTAAGAAATAAAAAATAGACAACAAAAAAAGTTTTATTTGAAAAAACACTCCCCACATTCCCTCTTTCAACAATTTATTGACAAGAACAATCCAATCCGGGTCCGGCGTAATCCAATAAGGGGGTCGCATGGCGATCCATACCATAGTCAATGAGACTCCCAGTCAATGAAGAACAAAATGTTCCCCATTGGCTGGGAGAGCCGTGCAGTGACCTGAGCTAACATCAATAGGTCAGCCCAGGTCACTGCAGGGGATGCCGAGCGCTGCCGTCAGGGGGTTAGATGAGATCATTACCTGCAGTAACGATCTCCTGCTCTGCTGACGTCAGCGCTGTCATTGACTTCTATGCCCGCCGCGTTATACGCAGTATCACGAGAGCCTGTGACGTCACTGCTAGTGACAGTCTCGGGCCGCCCACGAGACGGGCAGAGAAGGCAGTGACCGCGGTGACGTCAGGAAGCAGGAGATCGTCACAGCAGGTAATTATCTCATCTAATCTAACCTGCAGCTACATGTGCAGAGAGCAGGGAGCCGCGCACAGTGAGCGCTGGCTCCCTGCTCTCCTAGCTACAGTACACATCGGGTTAATTAACCCGATGTGTACTGCAGCTACATGTCACAGTGCAGAGAGCAGGGAGCCGCGCACACTGCTTAGCGCTGGCTCCCTGCTGTCCTAGCTACAGTACACATCGGGTTAATTAACCCGATGTGTACTGCAGCTACATGTCACAGTGCAGAGAGCAGGGAGCCGCGCACACTGCTTAGCGCTGGCTCCCTGCTCTCCTAGCTACAGTACACATCGGGTTAATTAACTCGATGTGTACTGCAGCTACATGTCACAGTGCAGAGAGCAGGGAGCCGCGCACACTGCTTAGCGCTGGCTCCTTGCTCTCCTAGCTACAGTACACATCGGGTTAATTACCCGATGTGTACTGCAGCTACATGTGCACAGAGCAGGAGCCGCCACTGGCAGCGTGAGAGCGGCGGAGGCTGGTAACGAAGGTAAATATCGGGTAACCATCTTGGTTACCCGATGTTTTCCTTGGTTACAGCTTACCACAGCTGCCAGATGCCGGCTCCTGCTCCCTGCTCGCTTCATTTCGTCGCTCTCTCGCTGTCACACACAGCGATCTGTGCGTCACAGCGGGAGAGCGACGACCAAAAAATGAAGCTGGACATTCAGCAACGAGCGGCGACCTCACAGCAGGGGCCAGCTCGTTGCTGGATGTCACACACAGCGACAGCGACGGGACGTCGCTGCAACGTCACAGAAAATGGTGACGTAGCAGCGACGTCATTGTCGCTGTGTGTGACACCACCTTTAGCAGTCAGTGTCCCGCTCCCTGCCAGCCCCGCGGCGTGAGAAGCTGCTAATACTGCGGGCAGACACTGACATTGCAGTGCGGGCAGCTGCGGGGCTGGCAGGGAGCGGGACACAGACTGCACGGGCAGTGATGACAAGCAGCGCTCGTCATCCCCGCGGCTGCACACACTCCAGGTTGAGAAGCAGCTTATACTGCAGAGGGGGGCAAACACTGACACGCTGCAGTGCGGGCATCCGCGGGGCTGGCGCGGGACACAGACTGATGCACACACACAGGTGACCCATGATGACACAGACAGCGCGCACGGGGGAGGGGGGGAGACAGTTCCCAGGGCATCAGGCAGTAAACATGATAAAGCGCTGGGGACACAGCGCTGACAGTGTATCTGACAGCAAGTGTTCCTTGCCTTATTGAACTGGACACTGAATCGGCTGGAATTCAGGGCGCACGTAGCTGGGCACAGGAGGCGGGGGAGGGAGACTACGGAGTGTGTGGGAGGTTGTGGGCAGAGTACGGGGTGCTGGGCAATGTGTGGGAGGGTGCAGGGAATGGGGGCGGTGACTCCACGCACTGTACAGCCCAGCAGGGAGGCGACATGCTGTTCCAGATTTGCATGTCAACATGGCCCTGCCCATGTAGACATGAAATGACCGGAAGCAGCAAAATCGCGGCAGGAGCGGTCATATGACCACTCTGAGCCGGGGGAGAGGGGCTGACAGCAGGGCAGGTAAGTGGTCTCTATCTACTTACCTGCCCCAATGTAGCCCAATAGTGTAATAATGAAAAAAAGTCAAAAGAAGCCGGATAACCCCTTTAAATGAAGATAATAATACCAAAGAATTTGTGATTGCAATCATTTTCAAGAAGAAACTGAGTATTATCTGACAGAATTGCAGGGGTGCCAATACTTTTGGCCAGCACTGTATGTCTATTTACCTGTTATCTATATATATTCCATGTTCATTCTCTACCTAAGAAGCTCAGGGAAAAAATACATATATTCCATGTTCATTCCTCACATATCTAACACAGGGAATAAAATATACACATGTTTATATGGGATATGTGGACATTTCCCTTTTATGTATATACCATGTTCATTCCCCACCTAAGAACCTCAGGGAATAAAAGATACATCTGTTTATTTGGAATATGTGTACATTTCCCTATTATCTATATATATTCCATGTTCATTCCTCACCTATCTAACGAAGGGATTAAAATCTACACCTGTTTATAAAGGCCCAGTCACACATAACGACTTACCAGTGATCTCGAAAACAATAAGGATCTGATAAGGACCCGATAACGATCACTGGTAAGTCACTGGGAGGTCGCTGGTGAGACCTTACCAACGACACAGTAACAATGAGCGACCTGTATAACGATCTCGGCGATGGTGGGACCCTGTTAGGAGGTCGTTGGTAGGCGTCAAACACAGCAATTCGTCCTGCCAAGCAGGACATCGCCTTTAAAGAAAATGCTCCATGCCATTCAGCAATGACTAGCCATCTCACAGCAGGGGCCTGATCGCTGGTAGGTGTCACACATAACGAGATCGCTGGCGATATGGTTGCTACGTCACAGAAACTGTGACTCATCAACAATCTCGTTAGCGATCTCGCTGTGTGTGAGGGGGGCCTGGACATTTCCCTATTATTTACATATATTCCATGTTCATTTCCCACGTATCTAACACAGGGAATAAAATATACCCTTGTTTGCGTGGAATATGTGTATATTTCTCTATTATCTACATATTCCATGTTCATTCCCCACCTAAGAAGTTCAGGGAATATAATATACACCTGATTACGGTATATGGGATATGTGGACATTTCCCTATTATCTACATGTATTCCATGTTCATTCCCCACCTAAGAAGCTCAGGGAATAAAAATATATACTTGTTTGTGTGGTAAATGTCAACATTTCCCTATTATCTCCATATATTCCATGTTCATTCCCCACCTAAGAAGCTCAGGGAATAAAATATGCACTTGTTTGTGTAGTATATGTCAACATTTCCCTATTATCTCCATGTATTCCATGTTCATTCCCCACTTATCTAACACGGGGAATAAAATATACACTTATTTGTGTGATATGTGTGTATACATTTCTCTATTATCTACATATATTCCATGTTAATTCCCCACCTAAGAAGCTCAGGGAATAAAATATACACTTGTTTGTGTGGTATATGTCAACATTTCCCTATTATCTTCATATATTCCATGTTTATTCCCCACCTAAGAAGCTCAGGGATTAAAATATACACTTGTTTGTGTGGTATATGTCAACATTTCCCTATTATCTTCATATATTCCATGTTTATTCCCCACCTAAGAAGCTCAGGGATTAAAATATACACTTGTTTGTGTGGTATATGTCAACATTTCCTTATTATCTACATATATTTCATGTTCATTCCCTACCTAAGAAGCTCAGGGAATAAAATATATACCTGTTTATATGGGATATTTGTACATTTCCTTATTATCTACATATATTTCATGTTCATTCCATGTCTGTGATGTCTTAGAAACCTTTTATTCATGTCTATAATTTTTAACTAACAAGTTATATTCATTCTTTTTATTTAGTCCTTTTCTTCATCATTTTTAGTATGTCCCATTTTTAAAAAACGTGGCAAAAGTATTTGAAAATCAACAAAAAATGCAGTACAATTGTATCATGTCGACATACCATTATTATCTCAAAGGGTGCAACAAGTTCCTTTCTATCATTTAGAACATACTTTTTTATTTTTAAGTTTTCTTTTAAAGTGAGTATTATAATAGAATTAGTTCTTACCGGTAATTCGGTTTCTAGGAAACCCTCCACGACAGCACCACAGGAGTTAAATCCACACCCTAATTGGGACAGGAAACACAAAGAGGTTAAATAACCCCTCCCCACCTCCCATCTCCAGTGTTTTTTCCAAGTTACTACACTTCTACGAATGGATCAAACTATAAATCAGTAATAAACCATTAAACTTTGCAACAGGTAGGGGGGCGAGACCGGAAGTTAATGGAGTAGGACGCCTTGCAGAGAGCTCCCCCTGGCCACAGGTACAAAAACAGTATTTGCTCCCACTATTCTCACCGCCGACGTCCCAGCGATGGTGCGGAATCCACAGCAGAAGCCCCCGGTCAGAAAGGTGTCTTCCCTGATGCCTACCTCAACCCCGGGACCTCTGGACGCGTTCCTGCACTCCAGCATAGTAAGAATGCGCTCAGGTAATATAGCGGTGACGCGGCGGGAAGCCCAAGAAAATGACGCCGGAGTATGACGCCCTGGCCTATCAGGTCGTCACAGGGTATTGTGCAATCTGCCCTTCTGTGCAATATCCACCTCCTCCTTGGTTACGGGTCCCCAACTATGGTGTTGCTCACACCACTCAATCAAAATCCTAGGAACACTCTGCACCACACCCACCAGACACACCAGTGGACGGCCTGAGTGGAATAGGGTCACCCACTTGGGGGGTTGATTAAGGGGAGGTCAGGAGTGTCAGGAGTAGGCCAGTGTAGTGTTGGAAGTGAAGGAGAGAGGAGGTCAGGAGCCCGGCTCCTTGGAAATAACTAGGCGGCAGATGGTGGTCTGGGCTTAGTAAAAGCTGGACCGCCGGTCACAGGGGTTCGTGATAAAGGGCACGGTATTGTCAAGGAGAACAGCCAGCGGCCTTGTACCATCACCGGGCTGGTACCAGGCCATGACGGGGTACGTGGACCCTAGGTCAGGGAGTGCTTCCGGCAACCTGACAATTAACCCGACGAAGACGGAGCCTTCAAGATCTGCTCTCCACCCTCTCCAAAATCAGGGTACTAGCGCAACAAGGGGCATAGAACTTTCCACTAAAACGGTCCAGGAAATCCCAAGTGTGAACCCTGATAGCAAGCTCCCACAGTTAGCCACACTGGCGAGCGAGACCCAACTAATTTCAAGCTACCGGGGCCAACTGCACCACACACCACGGGTGGCGTCACGAACTGTAGATACACCATCCCCTGTAAATATCCCCTTCACTTGAGAGGACAGATGACCCCCGGGTCCGGACTGCCCTCAAGCCACCGTGGATCCAGATCCGAGCAGCTCGGCTGCTGACGTGGGGGCGGCACAGGAGCGCCACAGCAAGATGAAGACTTCTCATATGAGGTTCCCACCGCCTGTTCAGGGAGCCCCGGGACACCAGATGAGGAGAGTGAGGAGAGAGGCACTGATGAGGTTAATCCCTTGCACTGCACAGCAGGGGAGGGGGAGGGAGGCTCTCTCAGGAGGAAGAAGGCCTACAAGTCTCAGCAAGGAGATAGGATGTGCAGCAGGCAGCACAGGGGAATGAATCCTTACAGCCACAAATCTCTGCACAAACAAAAAGCCTGAAGATCCCTTGCAGGCTCATGATCCTATAGAAGACCCCCGCATATCTGCCACTTCATCCATGTCAAGGTATGCACAGCCAGCAACTATATACCCCTGTGTCAAGTACCCCCTTACTCCCAGAAGATGACTCCCAGGGCATATCAGTGAGAGATTGGAAACTTTATATGGCCCAGCTGACTACAAAAGATGACCTGCAATCCTTGGTGCGAAAAATTAAAGAAGTGTGCAGGTCAGAAATTGCTGCTATCAGACAAGACATTCAGTATATAGCCCAGAGGGTTGAAACCCTAGAAGACAACCATGATGAAACAAGAAATTATGTGGCCCATCTTCAATCCACAGTGGCAGCGCAGCATGATACCCTCTGTGAGTACCAAAGACACCTAGAGGATTTGGACAATAGGGGGCGCCGCCATATTAGAGTTAGGAGCCTTACAGAAAAAAATGGAGAGGAAAACCTATTTGCGGTCCTACAGACCATATTTAGATCAGCCTGGATAGAGCGCACAGAGCCCTCAGACCAAAAGGTGCATCCCTGACACTCAGAAACGTTATTTGCTACTTCACTGACTATAAAATCAAAGAAGAGGTCATGTTACAAGCCAGAAAATTATGTGCCATAGAACATGAGGGACACCCTCTCCAACTTTTACGAGTCCTCTCCTGGGTCACCCTGCAAAAAAGGAGAATGCTCAAGCCCCTCTTGGACATTTTGAGGGAAAACCAAATCCTTTATAGATGGGGATTCCCCTTTAGCCTAAAGGCCCCGTCACACTAAGCAACATCGCTAGCAACATCGCTGCTAACGAACAACTTTTGTGACGTTGCTAGCGATGTTGCTGTGTGTGACATCCAGCAACAACCTGGCCCCTGCTGTGAGGTCGCTGGTTGTTGCTGAATGTCCTGGGCCATTTTTTAGTTGTTGCTGTCCCGCTGTGAAGCACAGATCGCTGTGTGTGACAGCGAGACAGCAACAACTAAATGTGCAGGCAGCAGGAGCCGGCTTCTGCGGAGGCTGGTAACCAATGTAAACATCGGGTAACCAAGAAGCCCTGTCCTTGGTTACCCGATATTTACCTTAGTTACCAGCCTCCGCCGCTCTCACTGTCAGTGCCGGCTCCTGCTCTGTGCACATGTAGCTGCAGGACACATCGGGTTAATTAACCCGATGTGTGCTGTAGCTAGGAGAGCAGGGAGCCAGCGCTAAGCAGTGTGCGCTGCTCCCTGCTCTGTGCACATTTAGCTGCAGCACACATCGGGTAATTAACCCGATGTGTGCTGTAAGTAGGAGAGCAAGGAGCCAGCGCTAAGCATTGTGCGCTGCTCCCTGCTCTGTGCACATGTAGCTGCAGCACACATCGGGTAATTAACCCGATGTGTGCTGTAACTAGGAGAGCAGGGAGCCAGCGCTCAGTGTGCGCTGCTCCCTGTTCTCTGCACGTGTAGCTGCGTGCACTGGTAACCAAGGTAAATATCGGGTTGGTTACCCGATATTTACCTTAGTTACCAAGCGCAGCATCTTCCACGCGGCGCTGGGGGCTGGTCACTGGTTGCTGGTGAGCTCACCAGCAACTCGTGTAGCGACGCTCCAGCGATCCCTGCCAGGTCAGGTTGCTGGTGGGATCGCTGGAGTGTCGCAGTGTGACATCTCACCAGCAACCTCCTAGCAACTTACCAGCGATCCCTATCGTTGTTGGGATCGCTGGTAAGTTGCTTAGTGTGACTGGACCTTTACAGCCAGAAGAGATGGTCGCTCTGCTACAATCAAGGTCTCGGCAGATTTACCCCATTTCTGTGAAATTCTGGAGATCCCTATACCGAAAATCCCTAACTGGGAATTAACACCCATGCAAATGTGGCACCCCTGACCTGGTCAGGCACCACTGAGTACTTTACCCATTCTGGGTCAGTACAAAACAGGTAATCCCAGAGGCTGACTAGGGTGTGGACACACGGAACACAAAGTAACCAGGAACACACAAAGCTAGAGGGGACCCCTGAGCAGATTCAGGTTGGGGGCGTGTCCCTCGCATCCCAGCTAGTGGTGGGTGGTGTCACTGGGAACAGGGAGTTGTGCAGAGGCAACCAAAGGAGAAGGAAGTGGAGGAGTCGCGTCTGGAGGGCAGTGCAGTGGAGCAGGGCCTTCCAGACACTGCACCGTTCGTGGCTGCTAGCGGGGGAGAATGGCTACCTTGCAGGGCCACCTGAAAATCACCTAGGGCCGGAGTGCTGAGAGGTGGCTGAGTAAGGGGACTGCCTGGTAGACCAGGCCCGCACGGGAAAACAGGTTCCCAGAGCAGAAACCCATTTACTAGGCCTGCTAAAGACGCCGGTGAGGGCACTGCATGCCCTTCACCAACCTACACAGAGTCCGCAGCTACAGCAGCAACGAGGGGCCCATAAGTAACAGAAGGCAAGGAGCCGGAATTACTTGGTCCGCGCTGCCCGCAAACGGGCCAGAAAGGGGAGAACGGCGTATGCGACTTCTCTGGGTGATCCCAGCAAGACTTCAAGTCGGGGGTCACCTCAAAACAAGAAGGGCTAGGAAGGCGAGTCAGCAGTCACCCCTACATCAGCCGAAGGGATACTTGATTCCTCCTGGTTAATCAAAGCATCGCCCGGGTTAACTCACCCCTGCCACCTAAAGTGAGTAAAAACCCTGAATGACTTTGCTGTTTGTGTGTGAGTTCTTCTGCGACCTGTGGTACTACACATTTACACTGGGCCCTGGGCCAACCTCACTCTCGGGAGGCTACAACAACTGACTGCATTCACCATCAGCCCCAGGAGTTCCCCAAACTGCAGTGGCGGTCACCCCTGACCGCAATACCGAGAGTGGCGTCACGAATCCCCTTGAAGTTAACCTACTTGTGACCAGAAGATTTCCGAACCCGTGGAGACTGTGCGGCGTCCTGTATCAGAAGGTAATGCGGGGCTTCACACAACCTCCACCACTAGCTATCTGGAACCGTGTCACCTTAAAAAGACGACGATCACCTCCGTCTCCAAATTCCATCAGGCCAGAAGAAGGCGTATCCACCCACAGAAGATAGACGGTGAAGTGCCTGACCATCTTGGGCTCAGAGAGCAGTTTATTTTGGCTGCATTGAACAGTGCTTGTGAATAATGGCTGCGGGGAGGGTGTACAAAGTTCGACTCTTTTGGGTGTTTGATTTTTTTCTGGGTTTTTCTCTCCATTGCAATTCAGGAACCTTGTTTCATTCCTGGCTTTGCAGACCCCATAGAGTGTTCCCAAATCCTAGAGCGGGATTAGCTCTAGAGGCGGATAACTTTATTTTCATTTTTGGTATTACATATCTATACTCGACCACGGATTTTTCTTTTTTCTCTTTTTGATATCCAGGAAAACCAATTTTGTGATGTTATTGTTGACATATCTGTATGTATTGCATCTTTATGTTGTTTGTTGTCCCTCCCTCTCCCTCTTGTGTTTCCGAAACCTGTACTATAGTTGTCTGACTGACATGGTGTGCACTGATCTCCTTAGGGCTGTATGGAGCAACCTGGCTGAGTTCCACCTTACAGGACTGGAGACGCCCTGACAGCTGAGATGGGGTAGGATCCAGATCATTAATATATACCGTATTAAGACACACTTTTTTTCCCCCAAATGTTTGGGGAAAGTGGGGGTGCGTCTTTTGGTCTGACTATAGGGCTGCGGCCGGGAATGAGGGTGATGTGGTGGAGCGGGTCATCGGCGGCACGAGCAGGCTGCAGCAGCGCCTGCCGTGACCACGTGGGCCCGCTCATTACATATGCACGCCCATCCTCCCGCCCATGTCTCAGTGCTGAAGCCGGGTGGGCGGGATGATGGGCGGGGGGTGCGCGCGTAGTAAACAGCCTGCCGTGATCACCCTTGGCAACTACAGCCTGGAGTGATCATGTGCGGCTGTATTCACTGCCTCCCGCGCATCATCATCAGCGCGGGGTGCAGTGAATCAGTGTACTCACCGTTCCCTGCAGCTTCGCGATGTTCTCCCATCGACCTGTCAGCTGATCTGTGTAGAGCGGTGAGCACAGCGATGACTTCATCGCTGTGCGCGCCGCTAGTCACGCAGGTCAGCTGACCGGCCGACGGGAGAACATCGCGATGCTGCACGGAAGTGACCGGTGACGGCTCCACACTCCAGCGCCACTGACAGGGGGAGAAGCAATGAATGCTGCATGGAGCAAGGAAAGGTAGTATAAACGGATTTTTTTTTTGTGTGTGATACAGAATACATGCCATATACCAGAATGGGGTTATTTATCAGGATGGGGGTATATAGCAGGATTGGTGTATATAGCAGGAGGGGTGTGTGGAGACACGGGGCTCAGTGGGTGCTCTCGTCCGCTGAACCGACCGCCTTTAGAAAGACAGCATGGCCCAGGGCTCATCCCAACTGAACGCACAACCTCCTTAACCGTGGGCGGAACACTACTCAGACAACACCGGGCGAGGGAATCACAATATTAAGACTTTATTGGATCCCCAAAATATTAACGGCACATAACACATAACCAGAAAAACACACAAATGTAACAGGTAACAGAGTCTCACCCTTCCGCTGGCTCACCAGGGATTTAGAATGTCCATGCCTCAGAGCTTCCAGGGCCGCTTACTCCAATCCAGCAGCACCCCGCTTTTGGCGGGCACCCACCGAGAAAGGAATAACGCCAGATTTAGGAAGCTGTGTGAGGTATGTCTGTAGCCAGGTGATCAAATTGTCCCAACCTGGGTTTCTTCCTTAAGTAGTCTCTGGTATGATAGTATAATCCTGGCAGCCGGAGTCGAAATCCCTAGACTATGGATATGGTCTCCAATCGGAACCGGAGTCCCTAGATTGAAGCCATAAGGTATCCTGATCCTCTAGCCAGCTCCTAAGAGCTTAGACTGGATCATGCACATCCATCAACAACAACCTGGTGACTTAAAGAAATCACCTTTTATAGCCACAGCCTTCCCTTTGGATACACTGCGTCCTCATCGGATTGGTTGGACAAGATTGCTTTTCCCATTGGATGAATTTCAAGCTGCATGGATAATGTTCATTTAAATGATGTGGGTAGGAAGACTGAGGATATCTACATGGAGTCTGCAAGTCACCGACTAGACAATGGCTACTAAGGTAATTACATTAGCAATACACAACTACATTACAATGATTACTGGAAGGGTCTGGAGAAACAATAGCTAAGCAAACATGAATTAGCACACAAAAGAACAATACGTCTGGCTGAATGTTAAGAAACTTTAACCCATGCTAGGCATTGGGTGTCCATGTCGTCACAGGGTGTATATAGCAGGAGGGGTGTATATAGCAGGAGGGGGCCATATAGCAGGATGGATGGGGTATATAACAGGATGGATGGATGGGTGTATATAGCAGGATGGATGGCGGTATAAAGCAGGATGAGAATATATAGCAGGATGGGAATATATACCAGGATGGCAGTATATATCAGGATGGGGGCATATAGCAGGATTGCAGTATATAGCAAGATGGCAGTATATAGTAGTATGGCAGTATAGAGCCGAATAAGGGCATATACCAGGATGAGGATCATATACAATGCAGGAGGATCATTACCAGGCTGGGGTACCTTAGCAGAGAATTTGGGGACATAACCATAACTGTTTCAGCAGCAGATCCTCGCCCCATAACAGTGTGTCATGGCCACATTTTTTGCTTAAAATTTTATTTTTCCATTTTCCTCCTCTAAAACCAGGGTGCGTCTTATGGTCCGGTGCGTCTTATAGTCCGAAAAATACGGTATTTGACTTTGCCCATTCTAGATCCCAATCATGACCCGTATAGTATCTATTAACTTTAAGGGTTTAAACTCCAATGTCAAACAAAGACTAGCTTTACAGGAACTTAGGTTCTCAAATGCAGACATAGCTTTTATACAGGAGACCCGCCATTCTTCTTATTATTATTATTTATTATTATAGCGCCATTTATTTCATGTCGCTTTACAAGTGAAAGAGGGTATACGTACAACAATCATTAACAATACAAACAGACTGGTATAGGAGGAGAGAGCATCCTGCCCGCGAGGGCTCACAGTCTACAGGGAATGAGTGATGGTACAATAGGTGAGGACAGAGCTGGTTGTGCAGTGGTGTACTGGACTGAGGGTTATTGTAGGTTGTAGTCTTGTTGGAAGAGATGGGTCTTCAGGTTCCTCTTGAAGCTTTCCACGGTAGGGGAGAGTCTGATATGCTGAGGTAGAATGTTCCAGAATGTAGGGGAGGCACAGAGAAATCTTGTGCGTAGAGGAGATAAGAGGAGTAGAGAAGAAGATCTTGTGAGGATCTGAGGTTGCGTTCAGGTAGGTACCGGGAGACTAGGTCACAGATGTATGGAGGAGACAGGTTGTGGATCACTTTGTATGTCATGGTTAATGTTTTGAACTGGAGTTGTTGGGCGATGGGAAGCCAGTGAAGGTATTGGAAGAGTGAAGAGGCTGGGGATTAGCGAGGGGAGAGGTGGATTAAGCGGGCCGCAAAGTTTGGGATAGATTGGAGGGATGCAAGAGTGTTGGAAGGGAGGCCAGAGAGCAGGAGGTTGCAGTAGTCGAGGCGGGAGATGATGAGGGCATGTACTAATGTTTTTACTGATTCTTGGTTAAGGAAAGCACGGATCCGGGAGATATTTTTGAGTTGTAGTCTGCATGAGGTGAAGAGGGCTTGGATGTGTGGCTTGAAGGATAGAGCAGAGTCGAGGGTTACTCCAAGGCAACGAGCTTGTGAGACTGGGAAGAGAGAGCAATCATCAAGTTTGATGTCAAGGCTTGTTGGAGGAGTTGGGTGAGGAGGAGGAAAGACAATGAATTCTGTTTTGTCCATGTTAAGCTTTAGGAATCGCACAGAGAAGAAAGATGAAATAGCAGACAGACATTGCGGATTTTTGGTTAGTAGAGAGGTAATGGAGAGGCATAGGGGAGAAGGGATATGGGGCGATAGTTTGACACAGAGGATGGGTCAAGGGAGGGCTTTTTGAGGATGGGTGTAATGGAGGCATGTTTAAAGCATGAAGAGAATACACCACTTGTTAGTGATAGGTTGAAGAGATGGTTTAGGGCTGAGATGAGGACTGCAGTGATGTTGGGGATGAGGTGCGATGGGAGCGGGTCAAGTGCACAGGTGGTTAGATGTGATCTTGAGCGTAGAGTGAAAAGATTGTCTTCTGTCATGGTGGAGAAGCTGGATTTGGAGAAAGAGGGCTGAGTAGCTATGATGAGGGGCAGTGATGATTGTGGGCTTGCTCTGATGTCAATTTTCTGCTTGAAGAAAGAGGCAAAGTCTTCAGCTGAGATGAGAGGAGAGGGAGGTGGTGCTGGAGGACAGAGGAGAGAATTGAAAGTGTTGAATATCTGTTTAGGGTTGTGAGAGAGAGGATATGAGGGATGAGAAGTAGGTTTGTTTTGCAGCAGTGAGTGTGGACTTGAAGGTGGTGAGGGGCTCTTTATATGCAATGAAGTGCTCAGTGGAATGAGACCTCTTCCATCTGCGCTCAGCAATTCTGGAAGCCCGTCTCAGTTCTTTAGTCTGACTCGTGTGCCAGGGTTGCCTGTTAATTGTGCGGGTTTTGGTGTGTGTGAGGGGGCAGCTGATTCGAGAGCTGCAGAGATTGTAGTGTTGTATAAAGTTGCAGCAGCATCTACATCATGTAAAAAAGCGATGTCTGTGAGAGGGAAAAGGGACTGAGAAAGTGTGTGTAAATTAAGGTGTTTGATATTTCTACGAGGGTGTGAAAGTTTGTGGAGGGGGGGTTGCGTACTTGGAGAAGAGAGGGAAGAGAATGTGAGTATGTTGTGGCCAGATAGGGGGAGATGTGAGTTAGAGAGGTTAGATAGGGAACAGAGGTGTGTAAAGATGAGGTCCAGTGTGTGGCCATCTTTGTGAGTAGCTGCAGAAGACCAATGGGTGAGGCCGAAGGAGGAAGTGAGTGTTAGAACTTTGGAGACAGATGAGTGGGAAGTGTCAATGGGGATGTTGAAATCACCCATGATTATGGTTGGGATGTCGGTGGAAAGGAAGTGTAGTAGCCAGATGGTGAAATGATCAAAAAAGGCAGTGGCTGGCTCTGGAGGGCGGTAAATGACAGACAGTTGAAGGTTGGAGGGGGCGTAGATGCGTACGGAGTGCACCTCAAAAGAGAGAAGAGTAACAGAGGGTGGTACTGGAATTGGTGTAAAGGAGCATTGGTCGGACAGGAGCAAACCAACTCCTCCACCATGCTTGTTACTGGGGTGGGGGGTGTGAGATAGTTGGAGACCGCCATAAGAAAGTGCAGCAGGAGAGGCTGTATGAGAGGGGGTGAGCCAGATTTCTGTGATGGCGAGGAAGGAAAATTTATTAGTGATGAAAAGATCATGAATGTAGGAAAGTTTGTTGCAGACAGAGCGAGTGTTCCATAGAGCTCCTGTTATTGGGACTGGGGGAGCGGGGGCTGGGTGGATGGGTATGAGGTTAGAGAGGTTGCGAAAATTTGTGATAGGTTGCGGATGAGGGTTCGAAGTGACAATAGGGATGTGGTGAGGAGGACCAGGATTAGGAGAGATATCTCCAGCAGTGAGGAGAAGCAATGAGAGTGTTAGTAGGTGGGAGCAGAAGAGGCCATGAAGTGGTCATGTGTTTCTGGGGACACTGGGTGAAATGTGGAGGAAAATATCTGAGGGGAAGGTGAGATGGGTGGGGAGGATGGAGTGAGAGATGAAAAGTTCATTACTGGGTTTAGGGATCAGAGGGAACAGTAGAAAGTGAAATATAGGGGTGAAAGTGAAGAAAAACACAAACATTGTTTACAGAATCTATGTATCCAGTTACCTTCCAGTAACTTCTGGCCCAATTCTGGCCTAATTCAATGCATCATACTTATATGGTGCATACTTATCTTGGTGCAGACGAAAAGTCTTGTGCAGATTTTTAGTTGCCCCAATATATTGCAAGTGCAATCAGCTGTGAAGGGGTGGGGTGCAGCAAGAAAGTCTTGGTCATTTCATCAAAGAAACCAAGAAACCAGCTGCTGCATTACATAGGCAGAGTAAACAAAGGTCATAAAAGGAAGGTGAGGGACGGAGGGGGGGGGTTGTGGGGGGAACTTCCAGTGGTTACTATGGTAGCACAGGGTCATGTGATGACGCCTGTAGCTAACATGAGTCACTTTCTCTCAATGACGGCATAGTGCCAGCACTGAGAGTAAAGCAGCATATCTGCAGATTTCGGCTCTGTAGCTGAGATCTACAGATAGGGCAGAGCGATCGGATTGTTGATCCAAATAGCCCCCTAGGGGGACTAGTAAAATAAGAAAAAAAGTTTAAAAAAAGTTTTAAAAAAAAATAAATAAAAAAACCTAAAAGTTTAAATCACCCCCCCTTTTGCCCCATTGAAAATTAAAGGGTTAAAAAATAAAAAATGTACACATATTTAGTATTGCCGCGTTCAAAAATGTCCGATCTATCAAAATATAAAATCAATTAATCTGATCGGTAAACGACGCAGCGTCAAAAAAATTCCAAACGACAAAATTACGTTTTTTGGTCGCCGCAAGTGTGTAGCCCCGCGCATTACCTTCAGATGCAGGTCGTCGCAGGGTCTCCACGGGTTTGGAAATCTTCTGGTCACAGGTAGGTTGACTTCAATGGGGGATTCGTGATGCCACTCTCGGTAATTGCGGTCAGGGTGACCGCCACTGCAGATTACGGGATGCCTGGGGCTGATGTTGGGTGCAGTTAGATGTGGTGGCCTCCCGAGAGTGAGGCTCGCCCCAGGGCCCGCTGTAGGTGTGTAGTACCACAGGTCGCAGAAGAACTCACACACCAAACAGCAATGTCACACAATTTTACTCACTTCAGATGGCAGGGGTGAGTTGACCCGGGTGATGCTGTGATGCTCCAAGAGGGGAACCAGGCTCCTTAAGGCTAACTTAGCGGTGGCTGCTGACTCGCCTTCCTAGCCCTCTTGTTTTTGTGGTGACCCAGACTTGAAGTCCTACGAGGTCACCCAAGGAAGTTGCTTCCGCCTGTTCTCCCCTTTTCGGCCCGTTTGCTTGCAGCCTGGACCAAGTAACGCCAGCTGCTTGCCTCTTGTCACTATGGGCCCTCTCGTTGCTGCGTGGCTCCGGACTCTGTGTAGGTTTGGTGAAGGGCATGCAGTGCCCTCGCCAGCAGGTTTAGCAGGCCAACTGAATGGGCCCCTGCTCTGGGGACCTGTAACCCCGTGCGGGCAGGGTCTACTGGCAGTCCCCGTACTCAGCCACCTCTCTGCACTCCGGCCTCAGGTGGTTTTTGGGCGACACTACCAGGTAGCCCTTTCTCCCCCACCAGTAGCCACTGCACCTGCAGTGTCCGACTAGTGATAGCCTGCAGGTTCTCTCTCTGCGACTGCTCTCTCTCCCTGAGCTTCACTAACTGACTCGGCTCACTACTCCCTCCCCTTTGTGCCTGCCTCTGCAACTTAGCTACCAGCCTTAGATAAAGAAGATTGGAGTAATTACACATATGTATGATACAAATGGGGGCATAGGAGGAGACACCTGCCACACACCAACATGGGTATGGTAAACTAGCCTGACCTTATTTTAACTGATCTATTGATCTCAAGGCATTTTCTACATGTGTGTTGCACTTGATTGTCCAGGAGCAGAGTTTTTTACACTGCCTTAAATTTAGCATTCTAAAAATCGACACAATTTGTGTCACTTTATTCTTGCCTGCCATATTGTTAATTGAATTACTGCCTCATTATTTACTGAATTACTGCATTATGCCACTCTGTTTCAATATAGTTTACCCAGCCTCTTAATGCGCGTATATGATGTATAATTATTCAGCACGATTGAAACTGAAGTGTGTCACTTTTGTACACTAATCCTGTTACAATTGTAATTCAGGTATAACATTTAACAATTCCAAACGAGTGCTGTAGGTGATTTTCACCTGAATGAATATATAGATTGGATATGGCACTGCCCTAGCATTTAACATGTGTACTGATAGCCCACACGCATGCCAATATGTACAAATGAATTAATACTATATTCACTTAAAGGCATTACTAGTGTGTGACTTCAGTCCTGATCATAGATCAATTTTCTCTTATATTAAGACCTATGACATGATAACCATTGCACCTTATTTTATACAATACAGGCTAAAGTAGAGGTTTAACCCCTGGTGTCTTTTCCCCATTTGTGTGCATCGTACGCTGTAATACTCCGTCTTTTATGTGTCTTTTTAACTACAATTGGGTGATTTACGTGTGTTATTTTGTACCAATAAAGCTTTTTTGTATCATACATATGTGTAATTACTCCAATCTTCTTTATCTAAGGTCTCTAATGGAGTTAGCATAAAAAAACTTATATAAAAAATTAAAAACTGGATTTTTCTATGTTTGTTAGCTACCAGCCGCTCTACTACACCTCTTGAGTGTAGATGGAGGCCACGTCCCCTCCTGGATTCCCCAGGGGTCCCTTCAAAGGTCAATGTGGGAGACCTGGTTACTATGTGCCTGTGTGTCCACACCCTGGTCAGCCTTCTGTATTACCTGTGTTGTACTGACCCAGCATGGGTGCAGTACTCAGTGGTGCTTGACCAGGTCAGGGGTGCCACATGCCCCCTTAGTTATCAACAGCACGTCCGTCTGGTGGTTGAAAGCAAGCCCCTTCTCTCGTCGAGCCACGTCTTCGGCCACTTCTGGCAGGAATGTAGAGGCGGCTTTCTCAGTCGGTGTTGCTTCTTTGTGGTGGAGACCCAAGCTCCATAAACAGGCGTGCTCTCTGGTCACAGATGAGCCAGGCCCATAAACGGGTGTGCTCTGGTGGTGGTACCTCTTGAGGCAACCTATAAACACTGCGAGAGTGTGTGACTATAGCCAGTTCATAGCCTTATGGTCCGTAGAAATGCACAAACCAGGTGCAAAGTAGACTTAAATTCTCACATTAGTTCATGTGGGCACATCATCTTAAACTTTTCTTCAACGTTGCAAAACTGAGAACTTGTAACTTCTTACTTTTCTTGCTTGACATGGACTCTCTTCTCTCATTACCAGGGCTTTGGCCTGTAGAGCTTTGGCACCGGACAGTTTCTATATCTTCTTCTGTAGTACTTGCCGTGTTTTCATCTTATTTGTCTTTATCTGTTTCTGTTTCTTTTGGTGTTGGCTTTGGGGGTTGGGTAGAGACATTAGGGTTGCAATAAGGATTCCTTGGGTATGGTGTTACATCTAGCGCATACCATCCACGTTCACCTTGGTGCTTGGTAAACTCTACTAGGTCTCCCATGTGTAAGTTTCTGCCAGGGTGTCCTCTGGGCAAATGGGATCTTACATCTCGTCGACTCACAAAAATGCCTTATTTTACGCCGAGCGCTACAATAAAGCCGTAACCAGATTTTAGGCTGAACTCCTCAACCACTTCACGGTAAAGAGTTCCTCTAACCTGGTGGCGGGCTTTCCTGAGCGTCTGCTTCTCCTCCAAGTCCCGGGCTGTCACATCTTCCTTCTGCCGGTCTGGGGACTGCTGCACCGGGCGTAGTTTCGCTCTGGTGCGGCGCCATGCCCTGTTGGCTGGACTCTGCTGTACTGCCACCTCGCTGCCTGCGTGCTCCCAGGTGACATACATGCCGCATATCAAAATGGTCAGCTCTTCGTCGGCAAGGGGGTGTCGGGCTCTCTTCCCAGCGGAAGTAAGGCATCATCTCGGCCTCAGTACCTCCCTCAACTCTACAGGGTGCTGCGTCCTCCTCTGATGGTTCCGGGGTCTGCTCTTCAGCCTCCAGGTCTCGCCCTCCCCTTAGTGCTAGCACTCTTCTGGCAGCAGCGCTTGGGACAGGCTTTCTTCAGCAGGCCAGGGAGGTGGGCTCTCAGCTGCGGGAGTTACTGGGGCCGCTCCAGATGAGCGCCTGGGGACTATGTACTGGTCCACCAGGTCTTTAGTGTAGCGGGCACTCAGCTCCTTCTTGAGCCTCAGGAACACTGGGTCTTCTCATGACGGGGACGCAGGATCTGGTTCCTTGGGCGGTGGCTGGGGTGCGGTGGCTGTCTTTGCTGTACAGGCTGGAATAGCCGGCGTTGCGGCCTGGTCTGGTCTGGCCAGATGTGACGCTGTTGCGGCCTGGTCTGGTCTGGCCAGACAGGACGCTTCTGCGGCCTGGTCTAGTCTGGCCGGGCGGGATGCTGTTGCGGCCTTGTCTGGTCTGGCCGGATGTGGCGTGGCTGAACTAGGCGTCTCAGCGGGAACAGCGGGCTTTGCAGCATAGATCGTGGCAGGCGTCGCCTCCGGGATCGCAGCAAAGATCACAGCGGGCGTGGCAGCATGGCGCATCGCAACGGCCTCCGGTGGTAATAGCGCCAGCGGTGCCGGTGCACTCGAGCGTGAAGGGGCAACATGGGACTCACCCAAGGTCATCAGCATCTGAGTCTGGGTGGTCGCCGCCCGGTGTGGCACTTGTCGCGCGGTCCACTTCTCGTAGGCCCGAACCGCTCCAGCCATCTCCCAAAGCTCTGTGCGTCCTTCCCTCATCTGCTGTATTACTCGGGCTTCCAGCCGGTCGCAGAACTGGGCAAGCTCCCAGTCCCACCAGGCAGCGGAGCCTGGATCTGGTTCGCTGCGTGCAGACGCTATGTTTCCTGCGTCTCATCTGCAACCTTCCAGCTTCACTTCCTACAGCAGACTCGTGACTTCTCCTTCCCACCATCTCGGCACAGATCCGCCCCCATCGCTTGCGAGGTCAGGACGCTGCAGGGGTTCTCTGGGTAGCCACACCTCTTCGTGGGCAGTAACTTCTGCTTTCACGCTCTGCTGTCGTTTCTTGGCGCGCTTTTCATGGTGGCGGTGCTTCAAACTTTTTAAACGGACCGCCAAGGCACATGGTCACCTGTCTTAACAGGTCTAGTCCTTATCCTGTTCGTGATGCCAGAGTTGTGTAGCCCCGCGCATTACCTTCAGGTGCAGGTCATCGCAGGGTCTCCACGGGTTTGGAAATCTTCTGGTCACAGGTAGGTTGACTTCAGTGGGGGATTTGTGACTCCACTCTCGGTAATTGCGGTAATGGTGACCGCCACTGCAGATTAGGGGACGCCTGGGGCTGATGTTGGGTGCAGTTAGATGTGGTGGCCTCCCGAGAGTGAGGCTGGCCGCAGGGCCCGGTGTAGGTGTGTAGTACCACAGGTCGCAGAAGAACTCAAACCAAACCAAACAGCAATGTCTTTCAGGGTTTTTACTCACTTCAGATGGTAGGGGTGAGTTGACCCGGGTGATGCTGTGATGCTCCAAGAGGGGAACAAGGCTCCTTCAGGCTGACTTAGGGGTGGCTGCTAACTCGCCTTCATAGCCCTCTTGTTTTTGTGGTGACCCAGACTTGAAGTCCTACGGGGTCACCCAGGGAAGTTGCTTCCGCCTGTTCTCCCCTTTTCGACCCGTTTCCTTGCAGCCTGGACCAAGTAGCTCTGGCTGCTTGCCTCTTGTCACTATGGGCCCTCTCGTTGCTGCGTGGCTCCGGACTTTGTGTAGGTTTGGTGAAGGGCATGCAGTGCCCTCGCCAGCAGGTTTAGCAGGCCAACTGAATGGGCCCCTGCTCTGGGGACCTGTAACCCCATGCGGGCAGGGTCTACTGGCAGTCCCCGTACTCAGCCACCTCTCTGCACTCCGGCCTCAGGTGGTTTTCGGGCGGCACTACCAGGTAGCCCTTTCTACCCTTCTGCCCACCAGCAGCCACTGCACCTGCGGTGTCCGACTAGTGACAGCCTCTAGCTTCTCTCTCTGCGACTGCTCTCTCTCCCTGAGCTTCACTAACTGACTCGGCTCACTACTCCCTCCCCTTTGTGCCTGCCTCCGCAACTTAGCAACCAGCCTCTCTACCACACCCCTTGAGTGGAGATGGAGGCCACACCCCCTCCTGGATTCCCCAGGGGTCCCTTCAAAGGTCAATGTGGGAGACCTGGTGACTATGTGCCTGTGTGTCCACACCCTGGTCAGCCTTCTGGATTACCTATGTTGTAATGACCCAGCATGGCTGCAGTACTCAGTGGTGCCTGACCAGGTCAGGGGCGCCACACAGGTTTTACGCAAAATGCAGTAACAGGCTATCAAAAAGTAGCATCTGCTCAAAAATTGTTCTATTAAAAAGACGCAAAAATAAGCCGTCACTGAGCCATAGATCCCGAAAAATAAGAACTCTATGGGTTTCGGAAAATGGCGCAAAACGTGCGCCATTTTTTTTGGGACAAACTTGTGAATTTTTTTTAGTCCCTTAGATACAAGTAAACCTATACATGTTTAGTATAAACAAAAGAATCCGCAATCGTGAGTTCAGATATGCGG